>NW_019396287.1:0-127776 GCF_000591075.1 Eurytemora carolleeae | reverse complement strand
TATGATAAATATAGATCCAGCTATAGTTCCAAGCTAGTTACTAGATAGAAAGATAAATAGCTTGATTAACGTAGATATTATGATAAATATGTACAACTAGTTGCTACTAGTTTGATTGCAAGATAGGCAAACATTTGTTAGTTGTGATTTAAGATTCAAGTTTGTTCAATCTTTAGCTGACATGTGGCCCAACATGAGGTTTAATCTCATTATAAGAAAACAACATTTTTAAAAAATATTTGTGAGATTTTTGAAAAAAAAACATTTTTTAAGAATTTGTGAATTGTGACTAAATTTTATATGTTTTATTTTTCTTAGGTTACAAATTTTTCTTTTGTATTCAGCATGTGTCATAGTATCAGGAAGGTAGTATTTAAAATTAATATTTCATTTATATTTATTTTACTATACTTCACGTTCATAAAAAAACATTAAAGTTTCATACAATATAACATTAAACCATTGCAATTAACATTGAAGGTTTTTTAACAAAAAAAAAGCACATCATGTTACCAATTTGTAATAAAAGATTAATTATTCAGGACGTTTACAATAGAAGTAGATGAAGCAGACTTTGAAACCGATGAGAATCAGTTTCTATTTGAGAATGAGAATGGCTCCAAATCAGCTGATGCGAAGGATAAAACCGGTTTCATAGACCAGGGTTCCCCTTTGCTGTCGACTTCAAAACAGGCAATTTTGTTAAGGCATTTTATCACAAAATAATGTGTGTATCTTATTATTACTGAAAACTTTTTGCGCCGATTTAGTGTTGATTATAATGAACAAATTGTGTTAAAGTCAATTTTAAAAAGCGCAATTTAAATTCTATAATGTAAAGTTAAATTCTTTATTTCAAATGAAAAGATGAAAAAATAAAATGATAAAAAACTTTTTTTTAAGGTTTTTCAATCAATCGAAGATAAATCCGCGGAAGTGCGCCACAGAACTCAGTCATTGTTCCGGAATCTCTTCAAAACTTTAAACTCAACAGCTGGTAAAAGCTTCAATGTTTCAAAATAAAATTATTTTCGAAAATGCTTTGTATAGAATAATAAACAAAAATAGTTACTTTACTTGACCCCTTGTCAAATGTCACGTATTTAGATGAATTTTATGAATTTTCATTCATTCTTCCACAAGTTTCTGTATTAAAAAGTCATGGAACACTCGCCACAATTCTAATTTTCTCTTTTCCTTAGAACCATGTTGTCATAGTCATTAATTCTATTAGATCAAATAGTCTTCAAAGATAAATGATTGTAAAATAAGAGTTGAAGAGTTGAAAGCCAGTGTTAAGTTCCTTACTTTCTTATTTACCATAAAATCTATTTACCATAAAATCTGCAACTATTTCATCTATTTACCAGCTTCATGTCCCTGTAAAACACTCTTACTATCTTCACTTGGTCCAGCTTCACAAAAACAGTCTGCTACACTTGGACTCTATTCGGTTAGTATCTACTATTAACACTATACTAGGGTTTTTTGTGTTTAATATACAAATTCTACTGGGGTTTATTGTATTCAGTATCTACACTCTACAGGGGTTTATTGTATTTAGTATCTACAATCTACAGGGGTTTATTGTGTTTAGTATATACACTCTACAGAGGTTTATTGTATTTAGTTTATACATTCTACAGGGGTTTATTGTATTTAGTATATAAACTCTACAGGGGTTTATTGTATTTAGTATCTTCACTCTACAGGGGTTTTATTGTGTTTAGTATATACACTCTACAGGGATTTAGTTTGGTTAGTATGTACACTCTACAGGGGTTTATTATATTTAGTATCTACACTCTATAGGGGTTTATTGTATTTAGTATATACACTCTACAGGGATTTAGTTTGGTTAGTATGTACACTCTACAGGGGTTTATTGTGTTTAGTATATCAACTCTACAGGGGTATATTGTGTTTAGTATATACACTCTACAGGGGTTTATTGTGTTTAGTATATACACTTTCTACAGGGGTTTAGTTTGGTTAATATATACACTCTACAGGAGTTTAGTTTGGTTAGTATCTACATTCTACAGGGGTTTAGTTTGGTTAGTATCTACCTACACTCTACAAGGATTTAGTTTGGTTAGTATGTACACTCTACAGGGGTTTAGTTTAGTTAGTATCTACACTCTACAGGGGTTTAGTTTGGTTAGTATATACACTCTACAGGGGTTTAGGTTGGTTAGTATATACACTCTACAAGGGTTTAGTTTGGTTAATATATACACTCTACAGGGGTTTAGTTTAGTTAGTATCTACAATCTACAGGGGTTTAGTTTGGTTAAAATATACACTCTACAGGGGTTTAGTTTGGTTAGTATCTACATTCTACAGGGGTTTAGTTTGGTTAGTATCTACACTCTACAGGGATTTAGTTTGGTTAGTATGTACACTCTACAGGGGTTTAGTTTAGTTAGTATCTACACTCTACAAGGAATTGGTTTAGTAAGTATCTACAATCTACAGGGGTTTAGGGGCCTAGAGATGGGCTTCGTTTTTTGAGCAAACGAAATTTTTAAGAAGAAACATAATATGGTGTGAAAAATGGTGTCGTTCAGAAAAAAAAACAATGGATAAATGAAATGGACCGTTCAGAGAAATAAAAAAATGAATGTTTTTTTAAAACAAATGAAAAAACTAATGATTTAAATTTGTTCGAACAAACTTTTTACTGAACGAACGATTTTTGAGACAAACTTGTTAAAAAACAATCGTTTTTTTCCTGAACTAACTATTTAATAAACAAATAATTTTAATTTACGAACAATTTTACTGAACGATAATTTTGAGTACAAACGAAATAAATTGTTTTGAATGATTGAAAAAAAAACTGGCAAAATGGGTCGTTCAAAAACGATGAACGAACGAAATGAAAAAATATGGAACGTGCTCATCTCTAATGGAACCTGTGGTTAAAGTAAAATTTCCGTAAATTATCGTAAATACTAATAATAAAACTCCAGACACCCTGACTAAAAGTATTTTTAGAGTTTATAAAGAAATTAACGCCAATTATATCGTGAACCCAATGTAATTGTTGGTTAAGTGGTTTCCCAATAAACCAATAAACCCGTCACTATAATAAAAATAAACTGAATTATCTTTTTCGAAGGAAAATATTGGTAAAATGTTAAGTACGTTTCATTCCAATTTATTTTCCATTAATGCGTGCAGAACTGTCAACGGGTAAAACATGAGTTCAAGTAGATTAAGTCATGGCACTCATGGGTTTGGGTTTCTTGTTAATCGGATACGATGTGGTAAAAATAATGGTTAAAAATAATTATTTTTTATAAAGTCTCAGAGAATAAATTCAACCATGACAAACAAACAAACAAACAAATATCTAAGATTTTCATCTTTTTCTTTCAATCGATTCGTTCTCTATTTGTATTACAATATTTTAATTGAAAACATTGTTCTCAGTACTTCAAAAAAATTGAGTCTTTGCCACAAACTCTGATGTTCAGACCATTTTATCTTTCCAAACCAATATCATAGACCTTGGATATTTCAAACTATGAATTCTGTCAGATCAAATAGATTAAATTTTAAATATCTTAGATCTACGGCATTGGAATCCAAAGATATGCGGATTAGAAAATTAGAGCTTGTGGAAAAAAACTCAATTTCTTTCAACACACATTTTTTATACAATATACTTTATCATCTCATTATAATATTTACATACAACATATTATTCTTGATTATTCTATTACAATGTTTAAATCCAATATCTATATCATTTTCGATTATTTCATGAAACTATCCAATTACAATTACAATTACAATTACAATTACAATTACAATTACAATTGCAATTAAAATTACAATTACAATTTCAATTACAATTACAATTACAGCTACAATTGCAATCTAAATCTTTTTGATGTCAAAGTAATTGATATTGTATATTTTGATATCAAAATACAGTTGTCGTTGTATATATAAATATAATGAAGACGACTTTCTGCTTTAATTTTCATGTTTACCAGGAGTTCAAACATCAGAAACGCTTAAACATTTAATCAAATAGAAGTTGTTAATCACTAGTTTCTCTTTAATTGTTGACATGTAAGCTTGTAATTTTAAAAATTCTTGTTAGGGATCAATGCATTATTAATAAAAAGTCGTCTTTATTGTATTGATATAATCACCGACCACTGTACAATAAATATTGTTTTGACATATAATTACCATATTGAAATACAATTTATTCAAACAAAGATAAAAAATGTATTATTTACACTGTACAGTACTACCAAGAGTACAACGGAAAACCGGTTTACTATGGTCCAACAAACCTTCATTCTTCAAATCGGTTATTCTTCTCTACTCAATACAACCTCTGGATGCTTGGAGATAAATTAGGTAAACCCATTCTAACCGGATTCTAACTATGGATACACAAGTTTACTTTTTAAATTAGATCCTCCAAATATTTCTATCTATCTTTAATTTACAGGTTTACTCACAAAAGATGAGACTTTATAGGTACAACTTTACGGATTTCTTAATTCTTTTTTCTTACGTTGATTATTCCCTGAAGTTGTACTGTACAATTTGTACACTTGTTTCTCTCTCTTATGAACTAAACTTTTTAAAAGAATATATTGGAGACAGAAAGTTAAATTCATCAATGAGATCGGTTACTTTAGAAGTTTCATGGGTATAGTCTCTAAAGTCACATTCTTGCGGGTAACCCTGTACAAAAATTATTTTTTTTCAGATGAACTTTTTTCAACAAATTCTTGAAACATGTTACAGAAATGTTGATTTTTTTAGGCAGCATGAATTCTCAAAGAGAATTAGGACTTTACCAAGAATCCGCTTTTTCTGCAAAAAAAACTTGACAGCGGAACTGAACGCGTATTCCTCAAACGCCTAGCATTTAATTTTAATTTTAATTCCTACACGTACATCAGTGTAACCTGATGGTGCAAACCTTTGATTTTTCAAACTTCAGATATTTGTCTATACAGTATTCTCGGTATGAAATATAAAAAGGTTTACGATGTTGGGTTGAAAATAATTAGGAAAATGAATTTAAAGTTTGATGCAATCTTTTCTAAACCTTGTTTTGCTAGGAAGCAATGCTGGGTTTATCTACAGTGCTAACCCATCACAGTGTCCTTATTTGATTCCAGGTAAAAAAATATGATTTCTTTTTGCAAAAGAAAAAGAATATGTTTAAAGGGACTGAAGCTGTAATTTATCCTCCAGTTCTAGAAGGCCATGGCCCTGAGGCCTGATTCAAAGGTCTCTTTGAAAACTTTAACTAATCATGAATGAATGAGATATCCAAGATTTATTTGAAAAAAATTTGTTTATTTTCAATTGTGGTTTCTCTTTAACAGTGACTTGCAGAATTATTACTAAAGAAGCAATGACGAAAATTATGAAAATTGAACAATTTTAAGCTAGAAATACGAGGATATCTTCTACATTATTTAAGTGTTTAAAGGGTATTGTTGAAAATCAGGCACGCCCTCTTTAAATTCCCTTAAAAGTACAAAGTACAGTCCCTTTAAAGATTATTTATCTAGACGGATGGCAATATTTTGTACAGTCCCTTTGAAGGTTATTTATCTAGATGGATGGCAATATTTTGTACAGTCCCTTTAAAGATTATTTATCTAGACGGATGGCATTATTTTGTACAGTCCCTTTAAAGATTATTTATCTAGATGGATGGCAATATTTTGTACAGTCCCTTTAAAGATTATTTATCTAGACGGATGGCATTATTTTGTACAGTCCCTTTAAAGATTATTTATCTAGACGGATGGCAATATTTTGATGGAAATACTCATCAGTGGTACTACGATACAACTCTTGTTCTTAGGTATTCATAGCAATAATTTCAAGTTCAATTTAACGAGGAATTAATATCCTTGCTTCTAGGTGTATCCCTGCTTGAGAAATGGTGAAATGGTTGAATCTACTCTGGTCTGATTAGCTTTTGATGATTAAATATATTTAAACAGAAATGATATTTTGTTGGTAAAATATTTGATACTAAAATGTATAAAGAAAAGTAGACCTTCATTGACAATCGAAAAACTCGAAAATTTAGTTAGAAAGTAATTGAGTATTTGTCACAAACTCTAATTTTCAAATCCCTATATCTCTGCAACCCAATGTCGTAGACATTAGGTATTTCAAACTATGAACCCTGTTAGATTAAATATTCAAAGTTTGAAATAACTAACTTTTCACTATCAGGTTGCAAGGATATAGGGATACGAAAACTTAAGTCTGTGGCAAAGACTCAATTCCTTTATTAATTAAAAGCTACAGTGGCGGGCGTTAATATCAAACGTTGAATAAAGCTGAGTTAACTTAAGTTAACAGACTATAAGATGGAATATTTATTTTGAATTTTTTTCGAATTCTGAAAGGTACAAATTAGTTTTTCATTCTTCATAAACGTAGTCTTCTCCAGGCTGGGTCAAAACAATGTTCAAGATTTTTTAAAATTCAAAAACTCAAATGATGAAACAGTTTTACGACAAAAATTTTATTACAAATAATTAATCTTAAGAATGAACAAGGGATGTTAAACATAACCCGACTTTTATAATAATTGCAAAAGGCATGTCTCTTTAAACAGTATAGACATTGAAGAGAGCACAAAATTTTTTAAATCCATTAAAAACTAAAAAGAAATAAAATAATCCTTCTCTTATAAAACCATTTATACATGACTTTAAAATAATACCTATTTAAAACCGTCAGTGATCCTGTGTCAGAAGAATTCTATAATTCTCAAACCAAAAATATGCTATAATATTTACAAATAAAAGGTTGGTGAAATTCCCCTAAGTTGGGAACTCTAGTCTTGGATACTCAAAATACCGATCGTTTAATCTCGATACCCGATATCCACTGCGGGCAGTTTTAATGTAAGGATCTATATAAAATATACCTTTCCATGATCTTCATTTAGTTATTCCTCTCCTGATCAAAGCTCCCTTCAACCCCTGACTAGGATGCGGATAATCGAATAAAATTTAAATTAATCTGCAGATTAACAAAAGATTGAGATTAAGCATCGATCTCTAAATAAATAGTACAAGAGTACTGGTTTCTCATTGGTCATTCAGGTTCCTACGTGAAAATAAAAAGGGAAAATTTTTGCGTCAATAAAATAAATATTTGTTCACAGAATCAAAATGGAATGGATCAAACGCACTACTGCTACAGTGACCCAAGGTTTTAAATGTTTTTATTTTTAATTTTATACGATTGATTTCAGATCTGTGATGACATTGTATTCCTTGTATATATAGGGTTTCACCGTTGTCCCAGTATCAAGCTGAAAACATTTCTTTCTTCAAAATTGATTGTTTGAAGCGTTCACTAAATTTTTTGTTAGAAACGCAAAACGTTTTTAGAATTTATCTAAATTCTAAACATGATAAAATCCGGGGAAAATGTCTAAAAAGTGGTGAGGAGATTGTTTTTGTTAACATCCTATTATACGTTTTTCTTATTGCTTGACAATGACAAATCGTTGGAGTTTTCTGTTTAAGACAATTTCCATAAGCACAAGATCAAAACACTACGGCTAGGACACAGGGCAGGCAGCTGATTAGTTAGTTTGATTGAGTCATGGTGCTTTATAAAGGAATTGAGTTTTTGCAACAAATCCCAATTTTCTAATACCTATATATGTATACAACCAAGATATGTAAACCTTTGATATTTCAAACTTTGATTGTTTGATATAACAGAAGTCATAGTTTGAAATATCTAAGGTCTACATCATTGGGGTGTTAAGATATTGGGATAGAGTTATCAAGATATAGGGATAGAGTTTGTGGCAAAGACTCAATTACTTTAGACATAAAATCAAATGTATAAAAATCAATTAACTTAGATGTTTTGAAACTGGGTGATCTGAAACTGGCTTAAGATAATCTGTATTTGATTTGAACCTGCATATTCCAAGTTCCATGATCATTCTTCATTTTAGTTCCATCATCGTAGATACACTCCTGATAGGTCAGATTACCTGCACAATCACGCAGGGGCTGTAATTTCAAGTGACATGTTCGATTTACAATGGTACGCTTAAAGCTTTTGTCTAATCAAGGATGCATTTCACATAAATGTCGTTATTATAATCTTATATTTCACATTATATGTCGTTATTATAATCTAAAAGAATTGATTATTTTCATTTTTCAATTGTTGGTTTTCTATGAAAGTGACAAGCGCATATTTGCTTTAGAAAATGTAAGAAATTAACAGAATTCAACACTTTATAGATATAAAAATGACGAAAACTTTTATAGTTTATGAAACAGTTAACTCTGCCTTACAATCTAAATTAGACAGGGGAAAAAATTGGCTCTGCAAAAATTCCATCACAGACTATGCAGAAAAAATGTTTCAACAAGCCACATTAGAGAACTATGGTGAAGCAGAAATGCCTGAGTGGGAAGAACAAGCTTCCAAACATCAATGCTATATAAAAATGAAAACAACTGTCAGTGAAAAAGTATCTTTTGAAAACGAAACTTTCTGGAGAGAACATACAGAAACACTTATAAAACAAGGACATTTTCTCTGCCTGGCAATGCTTGAAAAATCTGACATGATCTGGAAATCTTACATGTTCAATCTGAAGAAAGGTACACTGAAATTCCTACTCAACTCCTGTTTGGACACCCTGCCAACACAAACTAACCTTCTACAATGGGGAAAATTTGCTTTGCTATGTTTACAGGTAGGCGCTGAATTGCAAGGTAGAAGACAAGAAACTACAAACCATATTTTGAATGGCTGCAAGGTTAATGGAGGAAAAGATGGATATTTTTGAGCTTACTTACAGACTAAAAACATAGAAAATAGAAATAAAAATTTAAGGTCAATAGGTTCAGTGGTTCCTGAGTTCGAACATTCAATCAAACAAACAGAGATTATTACTTTATATATATATATAGATACCTGAAGCAGTTGTACTTGTTTCTTCATTGACATTATAGGTCATATCTCTAGACAGGTGAAGTAAGACATAAATGTATCTATATTCTTTTAATGGGAGTGACCGGCAATGTATGGTAATTGAACAGAGAATGTAATAGAATGATTTTTAACGTCGAGTTTGCGCTCAAACTCAGTAGTTATACATCATTAAAACGTGTTATATCATTATATGTCTTAAATGAATCCTAAAGAATTTCTCTACAATACTACATTCTCAGTTCAACTTCCATACATTGCCGTTCACTCTCTTTATTAAAATATTTTTAATTACTTACTTACAGTGAATCCTGGTAGAAAGGAATTCCAGTGAAAACTGTGCAGAAAGTCCAGGTTTAGGCGGCTAAATAAATTGTGTTCATGATTATAAAAAATCTTTTAACATTTTTTATGCTTAATTTAGAAATCAAAGTTTAAATAAACAAGAAATTTTTAGGTTTAATTTTTCCCTTTGAATTTAGAGGATTTTGATTTTAAAGAAAGACTATATAGCTAAGCGAATTCAAAGGTTTGTTTTACACAATAATTATTCAAAAATAAGATTTTTAAATTTTTTTTGAAATATCTCAAAATGTAAGTTTGTCAGTGTAAAAAATACGTGTAAGTCTAAAACGAAGTATGCGTATATCAAAAAATCAAAAAAAGTATACATACTTACTAAACTTTTTATGACAATATCACCCAGTGGGTACATGGAACCTAAAAATAATTATTCTAAATATCTAAAAAAGATTTCCTTAATGACAAAAAACAAATTCCTTTTTACGAAATTATGTTTATTAATATTAAAAAGTTCAATGGACTTGGATTTTGGAACATGAGAGGGGAAGTTTTGGAAATCTAACTAAACAACTTTTTTCGAGGCACAACACAATATTGTATTTGAAATAAACATTGATTTTTTAAACATTAGATTATTTTTTCATATCTTTCTAATTTTTATTTTTTTAAATTTTTTAATTAATCAAGAATATCTTAAATCTTTATATTAATTTAGGATTTTACTTCACCTTTTCCAGACCACTCCCCTGGAGTTTTGTTGAAGGAAAAATAGTATTTTTCTGGAACTGCAACTTTTAAGCAAACCAAACATTACGGTACAGAACGTGTTTACTATATACAGAGACGGAAACGTAAGAGAGTATTAATTGTTAAACCAAACTCCCGAGTTTCCTTTTTATGTATATAAGCAATTGCGTAGATTCAACAAAAAGAGAGTGCAAAGAAACCACATGAAATAATATTTCTACAAATATATCTACACAACTGCCTGACCCCATTCATGAAACCGAGAATTCGATACTGGGTTTCATTGCCCTGTTTTAAGTTTCGGGCTCAGTGTAAACTGTACTGTCTACCCAAGGTTATAATGTACGCAGAGTATACGCAACTGCAATTAACTTTCCTTGCATTATAACCTTGTGTCTACCTAACTAACCTTACAGTAAAGTTTACAGCGTTAAGTTTTACTTTTTACGGGGACAGGTTAAAATTGCCGGGAAATTTTTCTTTTTTGGCAATTTGCTAAAAAAATAACTTTAACATAAAAAAGAAATACGAAATTTTGAAACCTTTATTTTTGGTCATTATGGTACACGATAATATTTGTATCTATAATCTCATTTTGGTAAAGTGTGTTTAAAATAAGACATAAAGTGTGTCCCATAAATCAAGACAGTTTCAACGGTATAAACAAACAAAATACTTTGTGTGAGAAGGCTCAATTACAGTGCAGTGTAACCCACAAAGGATGATACTTCAGAGACGAATTTTCAGAATACATTCTGTCATTTTACATTTTACATTCATTGCATTCTGTCATTTTACATTTTACATTCATTGCTTTCTGTCATTTTACATGTTACATTCACTGTTCCCTGCAGTCATTTTACATATTACATTCACTGTTCCCTGCAGTCATTTTACATGTTACATTCATTGTTCCCTGTCGCAGTAAAGTTGTTTCTTTCACTTTCAAATCGTTTAGTATACGAGACCTTTAAAGAATATTTTGTAGACAAAAAGCCAAATTTTAATTACAAATCTGCAAATTTAGGAGTTTCAGGTCGTCATTAAAGTCTCATCCTTTGTGGGTAACCCTGTAGTCCGAACACTTTATAGTTTTGAAATGTTACGTTAATAGGCTACTAGAGTATTATATGATTCATTCATTGTTTTTAAACATAAGAGTTAACAAAATTATATAAAGAGATTTATAGAAGTTATTAGATGATTCTATAAGAGTTTTCACATATTGAATTCTAGATCAGATTCAAAATAATTATATTTTCTAAAATGTTTGTTGCCTAAAGGTTGTTCCCAGTATCCGGTCCATGGTTCAAATTCTCCTGAAGATAGAAAAATATTAAAACACACTATAAGGGAGGTCGATTTTTAAAAAAAAATTTCGAAATTTTTATTGCTTCAACCGGATTTATATGGAGCATAAAAATTTAAACAACTTTGATAAAAAAATGTTATTTAGAATTAATTTTAGCATGACTAATTTGACTTTTAAGAATTTTGTTTAAAAACCCACTAGCAAAAAAAGATCTAAAGATCCGCCTTAGTCCGCTGATTTTCGATATTTTCAAAATTGGTTGAGTTATTGCCCAAAAACGGGCTCTTTTCGGACTCTAACAAATTTTCTGTCTTAAAACCGTTTTCGTCACTAACTTTTTTTTATGAACTGATTTGATGTTTTACATGTGTTTAATTCTGTGTTCCATGATGGATATTTTGATATTAAAGTCATAATTTGACCAACAATTTTCTCGCTTGCATTTATAGTCACGTTGATCAATTTTATCAGAATAAAAACCGGTTTTTGTCCAGTAATACGGACTTGAGAGAAAACCGGTTTTTGCCCAGTAATACGGACTTGAAAGAAAAACGTTTTTTCTCAAAGATGTTTTAATAACCAATATGTATGTTATTCTGGGTAAAGCAAATAGTATTTTTAAAATCGACATCCACTACTATAGTACACCACACCTTACAAAGAAAACACCAAAAATTGTATTGTTATGGTTTCATCGGTGTAATACATTGTGCTAGGGTTGGGAACTTTTTTGATAACATACAACATACAGTAAGAACCAGAAAACTCTGCAATATGAAGACGACTTTTAGACTCAAGCTATGACTTTAAGTAGTCCAATGAACAAGGTACCCTGCAGCGCCATTGTTAAGTGTCAGACCCATTTCACTAAATTAGTGCTTTGATTTAGGGTCAAACGACAAAGGGTCAAAATCGCGACCAAGGGTAATTTAGGGTAAAACGACATAGGGTCAAAAAGTGCAAGAAACGGGCAATTGTTTTGAGAGACAGCACATTATTTAACATTTAAGAGACAGCGCTCGGTTCAGAATTTTTCTGGACATAACCTAGCCCAGAATAAGGTGAGAGACAGACAATTATTTCACATTTTAAAGAAAAAAATAAAATAAATATTTTTAACATTTTGACCCTTTGTCGTTTTACTCTTTGTCGTGTTTTTGACCGATTGTCGTTGTACCCTATCTCGTTTGACCCTAGGCCGTTTTACCTATAGGTCGTTTGACCCTATGTCAGTGAACCCATAGAAACACAGAGAAGCTTTTTAGTTTAATAGCTTCTCTTGTTTACTTGTAAACTTGTAATTAAAAAAAAATCTTGTTAGAAATCAAAACTTGAATCGAAATTTCATCCTTTTTGTTTTGATATAAACGCAGAGCACTGTAGGTTAAACTATGATCAAAAGTTGGGATGAGTACTGAACTGTTAAATCTTGTTGGGATGAGTACTGAACTGTTAAATCTTGATGGGATGAGTACTGAACTGTTAAATCTTGTTGGGATGAGTACTGAACTGTTAAATCTTGATGGGATGAGTACTGAACTGTTAAATCTTGTTGGGATGAGTACTGAACTGTTAAATCTTGTTGGGATGAGTACTGAACTGTTAAATCTCCGCGTGCCATGAAGGGTGAGACTTTAGAACGGAACCTTGCTTGGTAAATCTTTAAGTTTATCCAAAGCAGGAGACCAAATTCAACTTTAAGATTATAATATTTAAATAGTTTCAGGTCGCCATTAAAGTCTTATCCTTTGATGATTAGCCCTGTATGATAATACATAATAATTACCATCAGTTTGAATACGTTATGGTGGAGTGGATTTTCGTTCTTGCTTGGTAGAATTCTGGTCTAGCTTAATGGAATTCTGATCTAACTTGGTGGAATCCTGGTCTAGCTTAATGGAATTCCGCTTAAGCTTAGTGGAAATTTGATTCAGGCTCAACTTTGACTTAGCGGAATTTTGGCTCACCTTAGTGAAATTCTGATCGAGTTTGGTGGAATTTTGGTCTAGCTTAGTGGAATTCCTTCCTAGCGAAGTTGAATTTTCGTCTAGCTTAGTGAAATTCCGATTTAGCTGAATGGAATTCTGGCCTATTGTATAAGAATTCTGGTCTAGCTTAATGGATTTCTGGTCCAGATTACTGAAGTTTTGGTTTAGCTTAACGGATTTTTGGCCAAGTTTAGCCGTATGTCGGTTCAGCTTAGCGGACTTTTGGCCAAGTTTAGCCGTATGTCGGTTCAGCTTAGCGGAATTTTGGCCTAGTTTAGTGCTGTTTTGGTTCAGCTTAGTGGAATTCTGGCCTAGTTTAATGGTAGTTTGGTTCAGCTTAGCGGAATTTTGGCCTAGCTTAGTGATGTTTTGGTTCAGCTTAGCGGAATTTTGGCCTAGTTTAGTGACGTTTTGGTTCAGCTTAGCGGAATTTCGACCTAGTTTAGTGCCGTTTTGGTTCAGCTTAGTGGAATTCTGGCCTAGTTTAGTGCTGTTTTGGTTCAGCTTAGCGGAATTCTGGCCTAGTTTAGTGCTGTTTTGGTTCAGCTTAGTGGAATTCTGGCCTAGTTTAGTGCTGTTTTGGTTCAGCTTAGCGGAATTCTGGCCTAGTTTAGTGCTGTTTTGGTTCAGCTTAGTGGAATTCTGGCCTAGTTTAGTGCTGTTTTGGTTCAGCTTAGTGGAATTCTGGCCTAGTTTAGTGCTGTTTTGGTTCAGCTTAGCGGAATTCTGGCCTAGTTTAGTGCTGTTTTGGTTCAGCTTAGTGGAATTCTGGCCTAGTTCAGTGCTGTTTTGGTTCAGCTTAGCGGAATTTTGGCCTAAAATAGTAGAATTCTGACCTAGTTTTTTGGAATTATGTAATAAGGTAGCATTTAGACGCTGGGGATCATTCTGAACATTTTTAGACGCTGGGGATCATTCTGAACATTTTTAGACGCTGGGGATCATGCTGAATATTTTTAGACGCTGGGGATCATTCTGAATATTTTTAGACGCTGGGGATCATTCTGAATATTTTTAGACGCTGGGGATCATTCTGAATATTTTTAGACGCTGGGGATCATTCTGAATATTTTTAGACGCTGGGGATCATTCTGAATATTTTTAGACGCTGGGGATCATTCTGAATATTTTTAGACGCTGGGGATCATTCTGAATATTTTTAGACGCTGGGGATCATTCTGAATATTTTTAGACGCTGGGGATCATTCGGAATATTTTTAGACGCTGGGAATCATTCGGAATATTATTAGATTTTATCAAATTTTGTGAGACGGTCAAATTACTCAGATTATCTGAAGTCTCTAAAAGTGTTTCATAATCAAGTTCTGTGAAATTCTGTGATATGATGGCTTGCAACCAATCTGTCGAAGAGTTTTGAGCTGGCTTAGAGCTTAGATCTGATGTAGAGTTTTGTGCATGGTTTAGAGGTCTGATTTGATATTTAGTTCTGAGCTGGTTTAGAGCTCTGATCTGATAAAGAGTTCTGAGCTGGTTTAGAGCTTTGATCTGATAAAGAGTTCTGAGCTGGTTTAGAGCTCTGATCTGATATTGAGTTCTGAGCTGATTTAGAGCTCTGATCTGATAAAGAGTTCTGAGCTGGTTTAGAGCTCTGATCTGATAAAGAGTTCTGAGCTGGTTTAGAGCTCTGATCTGATAAAGAGTTCTGAGCTGGTTTAGAGCTCTGATCTGATAAAGAGTTCTGAGCTGGTTTAGAGTTCTGATCTGATGAAGAGCTCTGAGTTTGAGAAGAACTGTAAACTGTTTTAAAAGTTGATTCAGCTGGTTTATTAGATTGTCCAGTTAAAGGTATTACAGATACAGATGTATCAGAATAAAGACCTACAAAGGAACTGAATTTTTGCCACACACTTAAATTTTCTAATCCTTATATCTTTTCTAACTGATGGTGAAAATCTCTGATATTTTTAACTTAGAATATTTGATCTGACAGAATTCATAGTTCACTCATCGCTAACCCGCACTTTTCTTTCGGTCAGTGTACTCCAGATTACTGCAGAATGCACGGAAAGCTGAGTTTAGGGTGAGTTTGAAATATCAAAGGTCGAAAACATTGGGTTGCAAAGATATAATGATTAACAAATCAGAGTTTGTGGCCAAACTCAGTTTCCTTGGTTGTTAAGCAAGGCGCTGACATTCCTATAGGAACTGTGTACGTGATTTCAAGTACCCCTCCGTTTACAGAGTGGTATGTCCGATTCCCAATAGTACCCCTTAAAGGGACTGTGTACGTGATTTCAAGTACCCCTCCGTTTACAGAGTGGTATGTCCGATTCACAATAGTACCCCTTAAAGGGACTGTGTACGTGATTTCAAGTACCCCTCCGTTTATAGAGTGGTATGTCCGATTCACAATAGTACCCCTTAAAGGGACTGTGTACGTGATTTCAAGTACCCCTCCGTTTACAGAGTGGTATGTCCGATTCACAATAAGTACCCCTTAAATCTTAGAAATAGATTAATTGTCAGAACTCAGTCTTTTACAAATAAAAACTCAAATAAAACTATTTTCAGAAATCTATTCTAGACCTTCAGTAAATTATAATATATATATATATTTATATATATATTATGATTTATATATATTCAGTAAATTATATCATCATAAACTAATCTTAAATAAAAATTATGTTATGGTGTTTGCAGTATCTTAGACTCTCCTGTTGTATTTTCATAAACTTGGATAATCAACCCTAAGGATTAGATGTTTGGGGGAGAATACAGCATTAAACTGGAGAGCGGCGTGTGTAAGGGACTCCTCTTTACTTTTTATCAACATTCTCTAAGGATGCAGAGACAAACAACCTTTGAAATGACAATGTTTCTTTTTAACTTTTTCACCCCAAACGCAAAAGAGAAAAGGCAAAAGATTTATGTTTTATAGATCAAATTGTGATCGAAAGTCATAGCTTGCTGGGATAAGGAAGTTAAATCTGCGTGGAGGATGCAATTAAGTATTCAGATTACAGGTGAACTAGAAATAAGATCGCACTTTTAATGGGAACGTAAGCATAATTTCAGACGGACCTGTCCTTCAATGTAAAAATGGTAGTGCCGGATTCTCAACGGTTGAAACCTTTCTCTGATCAATAAAAATAGTGTGAATTATATTGTCGTTTTCAGAAACTAATGAAATATTTTTATGTCCCATTGGACCATGCAAAGAAGTTTTTCCTATTTTACAAGAACTATTGAATACAATGATAAATAATTTATAAACAATATAATAATAATTTAATAACTGAAATGATAAATTTTTCAATGATCAATGTCTCCTATTTTTGCATAATATTGCATATTTTTTCTTTCGTAAAACTATAGACATTGAAAATTATAAATATTTTTTTAAAAACTAGATATTTATTTTACGTATCATTATAGTTTACAAGATTGTTAATGTGGATTTAACACAAAACTTTCTTACATATAGTTGTAAATCATTCAGTTCGAGATTTAATTTTAACAGATTTATTTTCGTTTTTTCATGTCTGAATTGCTGGTAAATTTGTATTCAAGTATTGGTAAAGCAGCAGTTCCATAGAAAAAATCTACATTATATATAAAAATGATAGAGTTCTTTTATGAAAACTGACTGAAAGATACTACAAACACAGTGTGTGTTATCTCTTATTGGAAAATGCTACAATTATCAGTGTGTATGCTTTCGCATAAACATACACAAGAGCGAATTTCCTTTTTTACATTAAAGAAAATTATTTTGAGCTTCATAACGAGGAACATTATACGTTCTTCGTTAATATTGAGGCTACATTTTAAGCGAACATATGTTAATTCGTTATTATTGAGGCTTCATAAGCAAGGTGCAATAAGGAATAATTAAGAAGTACTCGAAGGAACGAAAAGCAATAAATGCGAACATTGATGGTTCGTCTTAATAATATTGAGACTTCATTAGCAAGGTGTCAGAAGGAACGTAATAATTAATTAAGAAAAAATATACTAAATACGAACATTGATGGTTCGTTAGTATCTTTTTAGCTAATAAGCAAATATGCCAGCAATTTAGTATTGAGGCAACATCTTTTATGAAATATAATAACTAGGATCATTTAGGTTCCCAGGTAACGTTTCATCTATGTAAACATGGATGGCCGACAGAAAGGGACAAACTCTTCGTTGTCCCCTTATCTTGTGACATCAAAAATTATAAATATTGATATCTTATTAAAGGGAGTGTTCGCAAACATGAAATGGGTTGTTGTATGCTATCGAATAAAATTCGACGATTATAGGTTGTAATATCTGAACGATTTGTTTGGAATTAAACTGATTTATTTACGATCTTCTTCGGTATGAGTCGTTCTTAACAATTTTCTCCTTACAGAAGTAACAGGCAGAAGTAAGATTAGTAGCGATCACCATCGATTATTTTTAGACGTAAGTCTATACCCCCTTTCATTTTTCACAAACACTTTCTTTAATGTCTGATAATTGATCAGACAAAGCATTTAAGGATGCTGTTGTGTAAATCAGGCATTGTCCACCCTAACCTAAGCTTTCGGTATGTACTGCAGATAACTACAGTACACTGACCGAAAATATAATTGGTTTTAGCGGAGGTGCCATCTTTGCATGAAGGATCACTTAGGATTACGCTTACATTCCCTTTCAGAATGCATAAGACGCAGAAGAGTGAAATATATAATAGCCAAGTTTACCTGTACTCTGCTGAAGTAATGATATGAATGTAACGAATATAATAATATATATACGGAACATGACACCCCTTCACAGTCACATCATAACACACAAGTAAACCGTACTCAGAGTATACAATATGTTTATTCTTTGAACATTCACTTCTGAAAACAAGGTTGTCATAATTTAAACGGCGAATTTATTTGTATTCTTTTTTTTAATTTGTTGTGATACGATCGATTTCAAACGAAATGATAATTAAACTTGTGAAAAACGTGGGGAAAAATTAAAGCTTATAAAGACGTATGCTCACATTGCGGAAGGTGAAAATAAAAAGAAAATAACTGAAATATGATACAGTTAAATATGCTACCCTGAACATTTAGACTTTTTATTACTTTAGATGCTTTTATTGATAATTGCTTTCATACTCTAAACTATTTTATGGTTTCTCTCTTCTTTGTTTTCTTATTCCTTTATCTTCTTTAGTTTCTCTCTTCTTTGTTTTCTTATTCCTTTATCTTCTTTAGTTTCTCTCTTCTTTGTTTTCTTATTCCTTTATCTTCTTTAGTTTCTCTATTCTTTTTTTTTCTTATTCCTTTATCTTCTTCAGTTTCTCTCTTCTTTGTTTTCTTATTCCTTTATCTTCTTTAGTTTCTCTCTTCTTTGTTTTCTTATTCCTTTTACCTTCTTTAGTTTCTCTCTTCTTTGTTTTCTGATTCCTTTACCTTCTTTAGTTTCTTTATTCTTTGTTTTCTTATTCCTTTACCTTCTTTAGTTTCTCTCTTCTTTGTTTTCTTATTCCTTTACCTTCTTTAGTTTCTCTATTCTTTGTTTTCTTATTCCTTTACCTTCTTTAGTTTCTCTCTTCTTTGTTTTCTTATTCCTTTACCTTCTTTAGTTTCTCTCTTCTTGGTTTTCTTATTCCTTTACCTTCTTTACTTTCTCTCTTCTTTGTTTTCTGATTCCTTTACCTTCTTTACTTTCTCTCTTCTTTGTGTTTCTTATTCCTTTACCTTCTTTAGTTTCTCTCTTCTTTGTTTTAATATTCCTTTACGTTCTTTAGTTTCTCTCTTCTTTGTTTTCTTATTCCTTTACCTTCTTTAGTTTCTCTTTTCTTTGTTTTCTTTATCAAAATTTACTTTCTGTAGTTTCTCTTATTTTTATATTTTTCTCAAATTCCTTTGGCAATCCCCCCCTCTCTCTTATTCTTTTCTAGTTTTCATCATTTCCTTTCATCTACACATTTACTCCAATATTTAACGGCTCCATAAATCTGCCTATAATGTGACATATCAGCAAACCGTTGTTGTGCATGCAAAATGTGTACTGCACATTCTCATTATACTTATGCACGTGTAAAATTCGTACTGCATTTAACCTCGATATAATGATATAGTGCGAACTCATCAGTTTTCTTGAAGTGAACTGGGGGGACCTTCCACCCCACCCCACCCACCCTATAACTATGAAAACCGTGTTGTCGGCAGTTATTATGCCTGAGTCAAAATCAGGCAGATCAAGCCTGAAACTAAATAGGAGTTCCGAGTTACTTTGGAAACTTTGAAAAAATATTAATTGAAGAAAATTATTTGAATCTTCATCGTATTTTTTTTTCTTTAAAATTTATCATTCGTACTTTTAGTTTCTGGATTTATTGGGACTTCTGGCATCTTCCCCAATAATATAGATGACGGTGCATTGGGGGGCCTCTGACGACGTTGAGGCTAAAAGTTGACATCGAGGTTTACGGCAGGTTGACCGTTCACTCTCTAGGGAAACCTGAAGAGCAGCACTTCTCCTGATTATCAGTTCAGGTAAGAGCAAAGTTTGGAATAATTTAACGTCTTAGTCTGGAGATAAAACGGCGGGATATTTAAACTTCAAGTACAGCGTGTCACACTAAATATGAATATAATAATTGATATTCATCTATTAATGAAAAGTATGAATACAAAGTAAGCTTGTGCGACTTATGCACTTAATTTTATTAACTTATCTTTACCTTAATTTATATTTTTCTTATCTATATCTTTGCAAGCTGATGGTGAAAACCTTTATTTTTCATACGTTGACTATAAGGCCTGAATTCATATTAATGACATATTAAAGGTCCACAACATCAGGTTGCAAATATAATGTTTAGAAAAATTCTTATACCCGCACTACCAATGTACATTTGAATATCCTAGCTGGGACAACCTTTGCGTTCCTAGTTTGGACTGTACCGCCAATTTACAGTTACTAAAACGGCACACCTGTGTACTATGCAGTAATTTTGAACTCCCATCAAGGCCAGACGAATATTTAAGATACTAAGTAAGTTTGTAATTATTTTTAACAAAGAGTCATATATTCACGAATGAACGACACATTATTTTTAAAGAATTTCTCATGTTTCGATTTTTTTAATTTTTATAAATACATACATATTTAATCAAATAGCATATTATCACATACTGCCTCGGGGACCCAGCATTTGCCCAGTTTACTTATAGTTACTCCAGCCGTTTACCCGCACTAGGTCGATTTTATCGAGAAACTAAATTTTCAAAATAAAATTCGACCCACTCAAATACACGAGAACTAAAATGTTGCTTTATTTTTAAATATATCAGAAATCAATGATTTTTATATGTGTTGGAATGAAAAGATTATAGACCATGTTTAAGTTAATACCACGTTAATACTTTGTTATAATTATTGAATTATGAAAGTTAGCCATTTTGGACGCAGAGATTTCAGTTTTAACCTAAATAAAGTTTGACATCATTTTCTTGGATTTGAAGATTCCAGCAAAATAAAATCATTGAAAAACTTTAGACTAACCAAAAAACGTGGCCAGATTTTCAAAAAATATTCTCCTCTTGAAGGATTAGACACAAAATAAAAATATTTTTGAAAGGACGAGTATTTCGAGGTGGCTCGGACGAGAAAATGAGGAGAATATGGCTCGTACTAGGTTGGCCTTCCTCTAGTCCTCGTAGTTACTCCCGCCGTTTACATGGACTGTGTCGTCCATTACGATTTTCCAATTTTTCCCATCAAAATTCGACCCACGTAACTTAGACTTCTAACCCCAAAATATGAACGTTCCCGATGCTCTCCCATGTTCGTTCATCAAAATTTGAGGCAAAATAGTCCAGAGGTTCCTGAGTTATGGTTGGACAAACAAACAAACAGACATACAGACAAACAAAGATTACAAATTTATATATATATAGATATATAAAGTCACGTGAATTTATTAAATATTAAGGTTTGAGCATCAAGTATGCCCGGTCACGTGAATTTATTAAATATTAAGGTTTGAGCATCAAGTATGCCCGGTCACGCGAATTTATTAAATATTAAGGTTTGAGCATCAAGTATGCCCGGTCATGTGAAGGCAGGTGGTTCCAAGGAACCGGATCCAGGTAAATACTTTAATCTCCATAAAGGGGTTGTTCACCGTTTAGGAAAAGCACATCATACAAATATTTTGAATTGGAAATTGCCATGTAAAATCGGGGTTTCTCTGTAAATCCATGTTTTTTTCAGTGTTTGCTAGAAAATTCAATTGTTCCAGTCTACACCACATATCTTTGCAGCCTGATGATATTTCAAACTTAAGACTATTTCATATTCGTTCTAAAAATTCATATTTAGAAATATCAGGAGTATGCAAAATCGGGTTGCAAAAATATAGGCATTAAAATCAAAATTTGTGCTAAGAACTCATCAGTTACTTTTTACGTTCAAGAATTTGTTCTAAACTGAAGAAGTAAACATTCACCACAAATTCTAATCTTCGCATCTTTCCACCCTAATACCGTTATAGACTTTTAAATATTTCAAATAATGATTTCTGTTAGATATTTTTTTAACATTTTTATTTTCAAAACTAGCTGCAGGACTTCATTAAGTGCTTGTATATAATAAAAATTTTGTTAAAATTCAGATTTTAAAAATTTATTTATTTAACAGATCCAGCACCATTCCTTTATGTATCCTTCGAGATGAAGAAGGAGGATTCTCTGAAACCGTATGATGCTAAGAAGTCCGTCTGGGTTCCTGACGGTGAGGGGGGATATAGCGAGGCAATGATCACTGAGGTAACAAAATAAAACTCGTATATTTGCTCTAGAAATCCGCAAATCGAGTTTTCACAGGAAGTGAAGGATTACTGAAAATTATATTGACAGTCCCTTTAATTTTTCGTTCCGAAACCTTGAAGTAGAGAAGAATAAACATTTTTCAATCGATTTTTAAAGAGTTTTTTTTTTAAAAGTTAACCGCATTATTTTTGACTGTATCCCAGATCATTTTTTGGCCGTTTCTTTACCCGCCAGAAGCCATGTACTGTTAAATAACTTTCGATACTTTTAAATAGTTAATTTCTTCAGAAAGCACTAATCCATATCTTTTGTTTCTGGTGAATGAAGTAAAATCTTTATGAATATGTTTAAAGGTTCGACCAATCAGAGGCCCACATAAAATTCAATTCCATGCCAGAGAATAACGCAAAAATACGAGTCGCAGATTACTAGCTTCAAATTTAAAGTTTCCGCTTTGGATATCAGCGTTAGATTAGTGCTTGCACATTCAAAAGTTTCTACTTACAAACCTAATGACAGCCATTCTTAAGAGAAAACAACTGTTTAGGTGAAGGGAGATATGATTGATGTAAAAGTGGGCTGGGAACCAAAGACATACAAGGCAACACAGTGCATGCAGATTAATCCTCCCAAGATGGAGAAGTTCGATGATGTGTCCAACATGACATATTTGAATGAGGCCAGTGTCCTCTGGAACTTGAAGGCTAGATATGTTGCAAAGCTGATCTATGTAAGTAATAAAAATCAATAGTTAAATCTAATTTTTCTTATAAAATATGTATTTAGACTTACTCTGGACTCTTTTGCATTGTCATCAATCCCTACAAGAGGTATCCCATCTACACCAACAGGGTCGTCAGGCTTTACATCGGTAAGAGGAGAAGTGAGGTCCCACCTCATCTCTTTGCTATCTCTGATGGTGCTTACCAGCAGATGATGACTAACCAGAAGGATCAGTCCATGTTGATTACTGGTGAGTCTGGTGCTGGTAAGACAGAGAACACCAAGAAGGTTATTACCTACTTTGCTATTCTTGGTTCCAATGAGAAGGCCAAGAAGGATGGAGATCCACCAGTGGAGAAAAAAGCCAATTTGGAGGACAGGATTGTCCAGACTAATCCGATTTTGGAGTCCTACGGAAATGCTAAAACCATCCGTAATGACAACTCTTCAAGATTTGTAAGTTTACGTATATCTAGATAACATTTATAAAAATCATCCATTAAACTTTATTACCTATAATTTTAATACTGTTTAGGGTAAGTTCATTCGAATCTACTTTAACCACATGGGTAAACTTGCTGGAGGTTTCATTGATGTCTATCTTCTTGAGAAGTCCAGGGTTACTTATCAGCAACCCAATGAGAGATGCTACCATATCTTCTTCCAGCTGGTTGAGGAAGGGCCTGTTGAAGGTCTCCAGGAGATATGCTGTCTTTCAACTGACCCTTATGACTACTTTTTTATCTCTCAAGGTAAAGTAAAAGTTGACTCTATTGATGATAATGAAGAGCTGGAGTTTACTGATCAAGCCTTTGATGTACTTGGGTTTACTCAAGAAGAGAAGAAGAATGCATTCAGGCTCACTGCTACTGTTATTCACCTTGGAGAGATGACATTCAAGCAAAAGGGTCGTGAAGAGTCCTGTGAACTTGATGATCCCATCCCAGGTCAAAATGTCTGCAAACTTTGTGGAATTGAAAATTGGCAGTTGTTCTATGGTAACTTTATCAGGCCTAAAATTAAGGTAGGGACAGAGTGGGTTTACAAGGGTCAGAATGCTGATAACTGTTTGAACTCAATTGCTGCCCTTGCAAGGTCAATGTACAATCGTCTCTTCATGTGGCTTGTTGATCTCTGCAACCGTACTCTGATTGATCCTACAATGAAGAAAGTTAACTTTATTGGAGTCCTGGACATTGCAGGATTTGAAATCTTTGAGTTTAACACCTTTGAACAGATCTGTATTAATTTCTGTAATGAAAAGCTTCAGCAATTCTTCAACCATCACATGTTTGTTCTTGAGCAAGAAGAATATGTAAGGGAAGGAATTGAGTGGGAGATGGTAGATTTTGGAATGGATTTAGAGGCAACAATTCAGTTAATGGAGAAACCAATGGGTCTTCTTGCCATTCTGGAGGAAGAAACTTTGTTTCCCAAAGCTTCAGACAAATCCTTTGAAGACAAGCTAAAGGAAAATTTGTTGGGAAAGTCTCCAGTCTTTCTGAAAAAACAACCAGGGTCCAAAGACAAGAATGCTCATTTTGCAATTGCTCATTATGCTGGTATTGTTAACTACAATTTGGGTGACTGGCTTACTAAGAATAAGGATCCTGTAAATGACACTGTTGTTGACCAAATGAAAAAAAGTGACAATGCTTTGGTTGTCTATCTTTTCAGAGATCACCCGGGTCAACCAGAAGAAGTTGACAAGAAGGATAAAGGAAAGAAGGGAAAAGATACCAAGGTTTTCAAAACCGTGTCTTCTGCATTTAGAAATCAGCTTGATTCTCTACTTTGCACTTTAAACTCTACAGATCCCCACTTTATTCGTTGTATTGTGCCAAACAACTTCAAGACTCCTGGACTTTTAGATTCAGCACTTGTTATGCATCAGCTAACTTGCAATGGTGTACTGGAAGGTATTAGAATTTGCAGAAGAGGTTTCCCTAATAGAACCTTTTATGCTGATTTCAGGCATAGATTTATCATCATTAAACCTAAAGAGGTTTATGCATGTGGAGATGATACCAAGGCAGCAGCTAAAATTGTGCTTGAGAGTGTAAAAGATGTTGATGACAGGTGGCGCCTTGGACACACCAAGGTATTCTTTAGAGCTGGTACAATTGGTATGCTAGAGGAAGTTAGAGATGAGTGTATCAAATCTATCTTGAACTACTTCCAAGGTATATGCAGAGGATATCTTGGTAAAATTGCATACAAGAAAGAAGTAGCAAAACGAAACTTCATTCCTGTTATGCAGAGGAATTTTAAAAAGTACATCTTCTTCAGAGATTGGACATGGTATTTCTTGATGAATGCTACTAAGAGGTTTATTGGTCAAGTAAATATGGAAGATGAAATTGCAGCTCTGGAAGAAGAGGCTGCCATAGCTTGCTCTGCTTTTGACAAAGAAGTTATTGAAAGGGATAGGCTCAACGCAGGAATAAAAATGATGACTGATGAAAAAAAAGAAATGATGCACCAAATAGAATCAGAACAAGGTGACTTGTCATCCTACCAACAAGATCTTGCAAAAGCTAGTGCAGCAAAGGCAGAAAAAGAGGATGAATTAGCTAAAATTCAGAGGACCCTTTCAGACACAGAATCAAAAAGAAATGAAACAAATGAAAAGAAGCGAAAATTTGAAAATGACCTTTCAAGCTTCAGAAAGGATATTGATGATATGGATATGGCTATTCAAAAAGCTGAGCAGGAAAAGACAAACAGAGACCACACCATAAGAAACATGAATGATGAAATTGCACACCAGGATGAGATGATCAATAAGCTCAACAAAGAAAAGAAGCATATGCAAGAAAATCAAGCCAAGTCAAGCGAAGAACTTACTTCAGCTGAAGAAAAGCTTGACCATCTTAATAAGATAAAGGCAAAGTTAGAGGTAACACTTGATGAGCTTGAAGATTCTCTTGAGAGAGAAAAGAAATCTCGCCTTGACATGGATAAACAGAGAAGGAAGGTTGAGGCAGATTTGAAGGTTACACAAGAAGTTGTCAATGATCTTGAGAGAGACAAGAAGGAAGTGGAAGGCCTTATATCAAAGAAAGAAAAGGATATATCTTCTAATGTCTCTAAGCTTGAGGAGGAGCAAAATGGTGTTGGCAAACTTCAAAAAATGATTAAAGAAATGCAAGCTCGTATCGAATCCAATGAGGAAGAACTTGAAGCTGAGAGGCAAGCAAGATCAAAGGCTGAAAAACAAAGAGGAACGCTTGCTCGTGAACTTGATGATCTTTCAGAGAGGTTAGATGAAGCTGGAGGTGCAACTTCAGCCCAGATTGAGCTTAATAAGAAGAGAGAAGCAGAGATTGGCAAACTTAGAAGAGATTTGGAAGAGGCAGCAATTCAGCATGAGTCTACACTTTCCAGCTTAAAGAAGAAACATATGGATGCTGTTGCAGAAATGTCTGAGCAAGTGGATCAATTAAACAAAATGAAACAAAAGATTGAAAAAGAAAAGCATGGAAAACGACTCCAGATTGATGAGGTGAAGGGAGCAATGGATACAGTTCTGAATGAGAAAGCATCTGTAGAAAAGCAGAATCATCATCTTAACCAACAATTGAGTGATACTACTCGTAGGTGTGAGGAAGCTAATTTAACTTTGTCAGACTTTGACAATTCAAAGAAAAAAATTGTCATTGAAAATGCAGATTTTTTGAGAAATATTGAAGAGTTAGACAATAATAACAATGTTCTCAGCAAGATCAAGCAAACTCTTTCAGCCCAATTGGATGAACAGAGAAGAATTTCTGATGATGAGGCAAAGGAAAGAGCTTTCCTGCTGGGAAAATTTAGAAACCTTGAGCATGAGGTGGATACAACAAGAGAACAGCTTGAGGAAGAAACTCAGTCAAAGGCAGATGCTCTGAGACTTCTGTCCAAATCTGTTGGAGATGCTCAAATGTGGCGCATGAAGTATGAAAAAGATGGCTTGGCAAGATCAGAAGAGCTTGAGTCTGCAAAAATGAAGCTTCAATCAAGACTAGCTGAAGCAGAAGGCACTGTAATGAATTTTAACAACAAAGCAATGGCTTTAGAGAAGGAAAAGATGAAACTTCAGTCTGAGATTGAAGAGATGGGAGGCATGCTTGACGATGCTCAATCTAGATGTTTCCAAATGGAAAAGAAGGCAAAGAACTTTGACAAAATTGTTATTGAATGGAAGAACAAAATTGATTCTCTGCAAGCTGAGCTAGACCAGAATCAGGTAGAATGCCGCAGCTATTCTACTGAGCTCTTTAAAGTTAAGACTGTATATGATGAATCCCAACAACAGTTAGATTGTGTAAGGAGAGAAAACAAAAATCTTTCTACTGAAATTAAAGATATCATGGACCAGATTGGAGAAGGTGGCAGAACCATTCATGAAATTGACAAAATCAGGAAGCGTCTTGAAAATGAAAAGCTTGAGCTTCAAGCTGCACTTGAGGAGGCTGAATGTGCTCTTGAGCAGGAAGAGAACAAGGTACTTCGTTCTCAACTAGAGCTCAGTCAAGTTAAGCAGGAAATTGAGAGACGAATCAAGGAGAAAGAGGAAGAGTTTGATGGACTTAGAAAAACGCATCAAAAGGCAATTGAATCCATGCAGGCATCACTTGAAAATGAGACCAGAGCTAAAGGCGAATCAATCCGCCAGAAGAAAAAGCTTGAGTCTGACATTAATGAACTAGACATTGCTTTGGAGCATGCAAATGGTTCTAATGCTGAATCACAGAGAACAATAAAGAAATATCAGCAGCAGATTAAGGATCTTCAACTAGTCCTAGAGCAGGAGCAAATAGTTAGAGACAAAGCTAGGGAGCAGCTTATTCAGGCTGAACGTCGTCATCATGCAGTCAACAATGAACTTGAGGAATGCAAAACTCAGCTAGAGCATGCTGATCGCCAACGAAGAGGTGCAGAACAAGAAATGTCGGATGTAATGGAACAGCTTTCTGACAGTACTCTGCAAAACCAAGCTCTTCAGTCAAGCAAGAGAAAGCTTGATTCAGAAATGCAGACCTTGCATGTAAGTATTTTCCTTGATTTTAGTGAACTATCTATATTTAATTACTTTTAAATCTAGGCTGATCTGGAAGAAATGCTGACTGAGAGCCAGCTTGCTGATGAAAGAGCCAAAAAAGCAATGATAGATGCTGCTCGTCTAGCTGATGAGCTTCGCATAGAGCAGGAAAATGCCCAGAATTGTGAGAAAGGACGCAAAGCTTTGGATTACCATGTCAAAAACATGCAAACAAAGCTTGATGAGGCTGAACAGATGGCTATGAAAGGAGGAAGAAAAATTACTTCAAGGTAAAGCTCTAAAATAAAAACAACCCACTTTTTGCTTTTAATCTCTAAATTGTTTAGGTTGGAGCAAAAGATCAAGGATCTAGAGACACAACTTGATGATGAGCAAAGACGTTATGTTGATGCTCAAAAAGCTCAACGGCGTACAGAGCGCCGCATCAACGAGCTCACCTTTTCACAAGATGAGGATCACAAGAACCATGAGCGCATGCAAGAACTTGTTGATAAACTCCAGAACAAGGTCAAATCTTACAAGAAGCAGATAGAGGAAGCTGAAGAAATTGCAGCACTTAACTTGGCCAAGTTCCGCAAGGTGCAAGCTGATCTTGAACAAGCTGAAGAGAGGGCAGATATCAAGGAGCAGGTTCTAGCAAGATACAAGTCAAAGGGAAGAGGAGCTTCTGTAGGCCCAATGTAAACTCAATCCCTAACGTTAGTCCTTAGTAGATGCTAGTCCAAGTAAAAGTACTTGTAGCTCATTATGTGAATAGCTATCTGTAATATTATATGATGAGTATTAAAATACATATGTAAAAATGCTTATAATGTTGAACAGGGTTAGCACAGTTTCCAATTAAATGATTGTTAAGATGAGTAATGAGGTACTGAATATTTCAATATATACCAACTTCAGCCAAATAAGAAACAATCTAAAACTTTCCTAAATAATGCAATGTTTTTAACCATACACCATAAACTTTTTGACTTTTCTATAATAGTCAAAACAAGGAATATAAGTCTGAAGTCTATAAAACCAATTTAAGACATAGAGACAATCATAAGCAGACATTATATATCCAATTTTGCCGTTGCCCTATCGGTAGAAATTGAAAATTTTTAAGGTAATAATTTATTTTTCATTATTTTCTTTTCAAAAATTTTACTCAACTTAATCAGTGGTGAAGTACCAAGAAATGAGTTCTTGTTGCTTCGTGAACAAAAATATGATTTAACAAAGTCACAAAATACATTTAATTTCTGAATGATAAAATGAAAAGTAAAATAGAGAATATGAAGTGGACTCTGTGGAACAGCTATACGAATTTGAACTCAAGTTAAACTTTAAACAAGGCAATTGTGCAGGGTTCACAGACATACAAATAAAATAATGATTTTCAAGCCACAGGTTTAATGTAGTCTTTGTTACAAAACCATATTTATGGTTCAAGTACCTTTAGGAACCTTAGACTAAATTGTTCACAGGTTTAAAACAAAAAGCTGAACTGATTAATAACTAAACTCCTGAATAATAACTAAACTCCTGATTAATAACTAAACTCCCGATTAATAACTAACTCCTGATTAATAACAAAACTCCTGATTAATAACTAAACTCCTGATTAATAACTAAACTCCTGATTACTCCTGATTAATAACTAAACTCCTGATTAATAATTAAACTCCTGATTACTAACTATACTCCTGATTAATAACTAAACTCCTGATTAATAACCAAACTCCTGATTAAAACTAAACTCCTGATTAATAGCTAAACTCCTGATTACTCCTGATTACTAACTAAACTCTTGATTAATAACTAAACTCCTGAATAATAACTAAACTCCTGATTAATAACTAAACTCCTGAATAATAACTAAACTCCTGATTAATAACTAAACTCCTGATTAATAACTAAACTCCTGATTACTCCTGATTACTAACTAAACTCCTGATTAATTAATAACTAAACTCTTGATTAATAACTAAACTCCTGATTATCAACTAAACTCCTGATTAATAACTAACTCCTGATTAATAACTAAACTCCTGATTACTAACTAAACTCCTGATTATCAACTAAACTCCTGATTAATAACTAACTCCTGATTATCAACTAAACTCCTGATTAATAACTAACTCCTGATTAATAACCAAACTCCTGATTAATAACTAAACTCCTGATTACTAACTAAACTCCTGAATAATAACTAAACTCCTGATTAATAAGTAAACTCCTGATTAATAACCAAACTCCTGATTAATAACTAAACTCCTGATTAATAAGTAAACTCTAATGATTTTCAATGATAATTTTACTCTCACTACTCCGACCACATCAAACTACTCATATATATTCATGGAATTCAGTATGTCTTTTCCCTTTTACATTCTTGATGCCCTGTGAGCGGGAAAGGCACACCGTACAATTTCGTCCGCACCACAAATGACGTCACAATTTACCATTATTTCTTCCGACCATTCCCTTTTCGCTGGGCGTTGCTTCTGTGTTTTAAGATGTATATTTTTATGTCCTTGAACACTTTTTTTCTTAAATATAGGCAACGTCATGTTATGTAAAATGATTTGATTTTGTTTAGAATGCATTTTGTTTTAAAAACAGAACAATTTTAGCCCAATTTAGCGCAAAACGGAAAATAGCTATTTTTCGTCCGGTGGACGACACACTTTTCTGTTTTCTTAATTCACTCCTATAACTTAAACTTTAAGGTAATAGCTTCGCCGGGAGTTTTAGAATCTACTACTAAAAATTAATATTTTTGGTAAGGAGCCTAGCAATTGGGGTTGATTTGATCGAAGTATTATGAAATAAAAATTTCCATTCATTGTTTTATGTCTATTGAAATTCATAAGATTCTTTACAAAAAAATGTTAAACCATAATTAATACAACATGACGTGGCTCAAAATTCGAATAAAATAATGTAAAGGTCTTTAAAGCGAATATTAGCAATGCCGGACGAAAGACAGGTCTGATCAAACAAAAATGGTGAATTGTTAAGCTATTTGTGGTCGGACGAAATGAAAGTGTGTCGTGCCTTCCTTCCTCGCCCTCCACAGCTTATCAACCTAATTCTATCTTCGTGAAATTCTTTAGTATATTGTCCAAATAATTAATTTTCGAAATAAAAGTTTCAATTCTTAAAATTCATCCTTCAGTTAATTATTACTATAAAGTGAGTGAAGTAAATGTCGACACAATTATTTCTTCAATAATTAATAAATCTGAATCTGGACAGTTCAGTCTTCAGAGCTTTTTCAGAAATAAAATATGTTGCCCCCCCCCCTCTTGACATTTCTTGACTCTAAGAAATAGTAATTTTTGCAACATTTTATGTTCAAATTTTCAACCATAATTCTGGATAAATAATAACACTCTTGAAAAGCCCTTGAAAAACTAAGATGAAAACAAGGTCACATATGCTATTATTTGTTAATTAAAATCTAAATAAAGAATAAACATTTTCCTAACTTTTTAAGAAATTTTTTAAAAACCTTAAAAGACCATGGAACCTTAAAAGTTAGCGGTTACTGCGGTTTCTAACTGGTCCGAGGATCTTGTTCTGATGTTTCTCTGGTCGGTGCAATGAGGACCCTAATAGCAAGTAAACTATTCACGATAATGAAACAGGACTAGATGCAATTACCGATGCACACGGTAGGGTAATTTTACTTCAGTACTAAAGCATTTCCGTCCTACGATACTTCGGACATACGCAACATCGAACCAACGACAGCTGTATATAGGTCTGATGTACATTCTATTTTGTTAAACTCTGACCTACACAGGAATTGCTGCAGGAGCTGCAGATAGTCAGTTATATATATAGTTGATATATTGCTGCGAAAAAGATCGGTTTCCCCGTAGGTTGGATGCAAAACTTTCGTAGGTCAGTTGCTCAGATTGTATAGGTCAGATGCACAACTTTCGTAGGTCGGATGCATTGAAGAATTTGTAACTCGGATGCACAGATTTTGTAGGTCAGGTGCACAAGATTAGGTTAATCGACCAATTCTGGTCCGAGCGCTGCGGCTGGGACAGGCTATGAGGCCGATAGCTGCGGGCACATTTATCAAAATGACCAAGCGATAGACAATTTGTGGAGTTAGGTTAGGTTAAGAACATTTCTGGGCCTTGAGCGCTGCGGCCACATTTATCAAAATTACAAAGTTAGCCGATGTGGGGTTACTTTAGGTCCTTTAGGTTAAGACATTTATTGTGCGTCCGACTAACAGAATCGAGTGCAACCAACTTAAGAACTGTGCAACCGACCTACGGTAGGTCGGATACACTAACTTTTTTGTGCATACGACCTATACAGAAGAGTGCAACCAACTTAAGAAATCTGTGCAACCGAACTAAAGTAGGTCGGATACACTTCACTTTTTTTAAATTAAGTTAATATCCGACCTACGGTACATTGGACCAATAGCAGCTTGAAGCTGCAGAAAAACCACGCGCGGGTAGGTCCGAAGTATCGTAGGACGGATGTAACGTTAGGTAGATGTAATACAGTCCCCATTTAAAGTATCAGATATCTTGGCTCCCTAAATCCGGATTAACTAGATCCATAATATGTTAGCTCCCTGGATCCGGATTAACTAGATCCATAATATATGTTAGCTCCCTGGATCCGGATTAACTAGATCCATAATTATGTTAGCTCCCGGGATCCAAATATAATAGGTCTATAACATTTACCTACCTGGATCCGAATACAATATATCAATAACATGTTAGCTCCCTGGATCCGAATACAATATATTAATAACATGTTAGCTCCCTGGATCCGAATACAATATATCAATAACATGTTAGCTCCCCGGATCCGAATACAATATATCAATAACATGTTAGCTCCCCGGATCCGAATACAATACATCAATAACATGTTAGCTCCCCGGATCCGAATACAATATATCAATAACATGTTAGCTCCCCGGATCCGAATACAATATATCAATAACATGTTAGCTCCCTGGATCCAAATACAATATATCAATAATATGTTAGCTCCTGGAGAGGAATACAATATATCAATAACATGTTAGCTCCCTGGATCCGGATTTTCTCTTATAACACACATTTATATTTCAACCAATGAGAGAACATCAAGATAAAATGAACCATGAGTAGTGAAGAGAATCTTACTAAATAATTTAATACAAATTTTTCTATTGAGTAACTAAATCTGAAAGTTGATTTAGATAATAGAGTTGAATTGAACACACTACTAGTAATATTCAACGTAATATTAAACAAATATCTCAGTATCTTGTCATAATTTTTTGGAATAATGTTTTAAAATATCACAGTTACTTTTTATCATAGAAGAATATGAACATTGTACAAGCTCGTCTTTTTCAAATTAATATAAAACACATGATCAATCTGAATCCAGCAGTTCATCGTAGTCATCATAGTCATACTTATTTTTAATGACCTCAATCTTTGGATTATCTTCTTCGTTTTGAATCCAATTGCCAGATTGGCCGGCAATAGTTGCAATATTTGATGCAGTTTTGCCTTCATTAATAGCCACCACACCTCGATTCTGTTTTGGTGAAATTGATCGTGTTTTCTGTTCTGATAAATCGGATTGTGGTTTCTGATCTGCTGAATCTGTCAGGGATTTCTGATCTGATAAATCTGACTGTGTTTTCTGATCTGCTGAATCGGACCTTGGTTTCTGTTCTGATAAATATAATGAGAGTTTCTGACCTAATGAATCAGAATCTAACTGCGGTTTCTGGTCTGAAAAATCTGACTGTGGTTTCTGTTCTGTTGAGGCCGCTAGAGGATTCTGATCTAATGAATATAACAGTAGATTCTTATCTGAAGAATCTGACTGTGGTTTCTGGCCTGATGAATCTGATTGTGGTTTCTGGTCTGATGAATCTGACTGTGGTTTCTGGCTTGATGAATCAAACAGTAGGTTCGGATCTGGTGAATCTGACTGTGGTTTCTGGTCTGATGAATCTGACTGTGGTTTCTGGCTTGATGAATCTAACAGTAGGTTCGGATCTGATGAATCTGACTGAAGGTTCCGATCTGTTGATTCTGGCTGTGAGTTTTGTTTAGAAGAATCTAATCGTGGTTTCTTATCTAAGCCGTTTAACCGTAGTTTTTGTGCTGAAGATCTTAGGGATGGTATTTTTTCCGGTTCCGTTAAAGTTTTATCCTGTTTCCCGCTCACCTAAATATTTAACTTTTAAAAAGAAAAACGATAATTCCAGCCATGAAATAAAATCAATAATGCAAACAATCAATCAATCAGGTTTAAAATCAATCAATAATTCAAACATCAATTAATCAATTTATCTATCAGTTAGTATGCAATTCAGCTTAAGAAATATATATTGTTTAGCTGTGAAAATCTAAAACTAACAAATAAATAATTAAATCAACCAATTAAAATCTTAAATACAAAATATCTAGAGTTTGTAAAGTTTCTACCTCTAAAAGAAGCCCTTCTCTAGAACGTGATCGAAACTTTTTTGATAAACTTTTATCATTTTCAGCAGTTTTTTCCTCCTTATTCTTTCTACAATCCTCTTTAACTTTTCTATCCTTCCTTTCTTCTGTTTTCAAATTCTCCGAAGGTGAGACAGGAACCCTTCTTCTCTGTAATATGAAATCATTTTTATATTATTGATTTCTTAAAAAATAAGTATAAATGCAATTGCTTTGCAAAAGGCCTTCAATACCGCCCCCCCCCCCCGAACGCAAAATATAAAAAGATTTTCCTAGACGCATTAAAGAATATGATGCGCCATGTAGGTTGAACATTACCTTGACCCCCCGGCTTTCAGGTATCCAGGCCTCCTCAGGCAGGAATGCCTCAACATATGAATGCACCTGACCCATGTGACTCACGGCAGTGGAAGAACAACCCTAAAAATACATAAAGTTGCCACTTTTATGGATAGAAACCTATTCTTAATTTTTTATCATTAATTATGCAAAACAAAGATGTTCAATGCATTGAAAAGAAAACCAAAAAAGCTTATAACCTTAAATCCGCCAAAAAAAAATACCTTTGAAAAATCCTTCCTGCAGATTGGACAGGAGGTAAAATGTCCAACTTTTTCCTTCAATTCATAGTAAAAATGAGCGGTGGTGTAGTGCCTTGAAGTATTACAATAAAATTAATCAAACTGCTATAATCTATAAATGAAACCAAGTCAACCAAGATTTAAACTGGAGAAAATTAACAACTTTTCTGTTGCGGCATTTCTATGAGAAACAACTACCGAATTTCGCAGGAAAGTGAATGGAAATTCTTAATTCCAGAAAACCATTATGGATTTTAAATAATTAAATAAATAAAAGATCAATCTTCATTCCGTGGACATCGATATGCTGAATGGCTAAGAGCAAGTTTCTAAATTGTTAATAGCACTCTATTTTAGAGGTAACCTAAATTACAAGGAACCAGGGGGGTATATTTTCATGGAAGAAAAACATTTCACCCTTTGGAAATAATTTTTTTTCAACCTAGAAATTTGAAATTTGGGGAGGGGGGGGGGATTCTTTAATATATATACACCCCTGAAAATAACTTTCAACCTCTTGTGATTATTTTTGATTTTACCTGTATAATTCAGATTTATTTGCACTTCCTTTTCTAGGAAGAACTTTGCACCAGAAGCAACGGTAATCGACAAGTACCCCATCTACCTCCTTAAATATGTTTAGATCAGGTCAAGGGGGGAAAAACTGTTAAATATAATAATCCAGTTTTCTTCATCTCTTAAAATATCTTTCTATTAAGAAATATTTTACATAAAAATCTATAAGTATACATTACTTTTTTGGAAACATTGATTTAAATAGGGTTAAATAAGGTCTAGCTTTCTATAGCAACGTCAATGTATCTCTATACTCAATTTTTTAATATACAAATTAAAATAAGAAACATAGAAATTGATTTTCAAGGGCGTATACAGGGTTTTATTATAGGGATCTATGCAAGACACAAAATGAAATGGGCCAAATTGTTCAATTTAGAAATTCCATGTGAAATACAATCTTAGACCTTACTTTTCTTCGAACAAATTTAGATTTCTAGGGACAGGTTAGGGTCCTACTTTCTTTGCCCGCCCCCCTCATCGTTACCTTCATAAATTCATATTCGGAATGCTTTTCAATCTCTAAAGAAGGTGATCTTACACGTTTCTTCTTTTCCTGTTTTCTTTCCTTTCTATATAGCACCTCTTCCCTTTTTGACAGATCCTTATCATTCCTGGATGGAATCTTGTCTCTTCTAGGCGGATCAGTTTCACAATCCTCAAGTAATTGAACTCTGTCCTTTCCGTTTGGGTCTTTGTCCCTCCAAAATTGCTCGTATGCTTCTCTTTGTTGTTTTATTTTTTTTATGAGCACAACATTTATGTCTTTGTTCTCAAACTTTTTAGATTTTAATGGACCTCCCTTTCTACCTTTTTTTGTGCTTTCACCTTCCTCACAGATTTCCCGTTCATTATTCTCTTTCGCTATTGATGCTGTTTTTTGCTGTATTAGCATGTTTCTTGTTGAAATAAATTTATCATTTGAACATCCTGAAATTTGTATGTTTGACGCTGGGATATAGTCCTCATCCTCAGATTTCTTTTTTTTCCTCTGCTGTCTAACTCCAGAGTATTCATTTAAATGTTCCTCCATGATGGAAAGATTGTCCACTTCATCATCATTGAAGAAATCTTCTGCTTCTTCTTCCTCTTCAGAAGATTCACAATTTGCACTTTTCATGTTTTCAATAGCATTATCATCAACAAGGTTGAAAGTACCAGAAATATCATCCTCCTCTGTTCCAAAGTAAATATTCTCATTCTCCATCCCCTCCTGTCCCTCAATTAGCAAAGGGTCTAGTGCGTAATCTGTCAAATCAACATTCATCATTTCCTCAATCATTGTCCCAAACGGTTTATAGTAGGTATGATCTTCTAGATGTGGCAATCTGGAACAAATAATGTCATTTCTCTAAATTCCATTTTATTCTTAATGGTTTTGATTCATTAAGAGGAGCTTACCGTTCTTTCCTACTGATAAGCTTGACAGTCCATAATGTGTTCTTTTTATTCTTAAAAATCAAATCATCAGTATTAAATTTTGATAATTAAACAGAGTTACTAATGCAATGATTTTTTTATTCTTAATTTTTTACCTCAGTTTTCATTTGAGTTTCAAAAAACTGAGAGACTGCTATTCCTTTATTTATAACTGTAGAAATGCAGTGGTCCATCAGAGCACTAAAATTTGACTGTACTAGAGAAATAAAATGCTAAAATATTTAAGATAATCACTTTTAGCACTGAAAACCCTTTCATTTATTTTAGTAGATTTAGATTTTTACCTTGGGCATTGATTTTCAGTGTCTGGAATCAAAGGTACAACATTTTCTTTGGATTTTGACTTTGGTCGATTAATTTTAATTAACGTTTCAAGCTGAAACTCTGGTACGGTTTCAACTAACACTGGGCTTTTCTTTAATTTTAAAACTGGTTCTTGCAGATATCTATGAGTGTTGCCTTTTGCTTGTAAATGTTTGTGAGTATTGCCTTGTGCTTGCAGACATCCAGGATTGTTGCCTTGTTCTCTAGGTTTATTCTGATCACTACCAAGCACTATATAGGGAGCATTAGTTTTTTTGTGAAATGCAACAGCTGACTGGTCCTTTTCTGAAGTTGGGTCAGGTAACATATTTTTCTTCACTTTGATGGACAGGTTAGGGGAATGATTAACTTTTGGTTTTAGTTTGTGGGTACTCTTTTCCTGTTGATATGTTCCAGGATAACATGTACTTAGGGTACTCTCTAATCTGATTGGCTTTAGTTGAGCTATTCTTTCATTATCCATGAAGAAAAGTTGATTGCCTTCTTCATCCTCTAGGGTTTGGTTTTTATTCCTGGCGAGATGTTTGATCTTTTCTTTTTGAGCCCAAAGAGTTTGTTCATAGGCTATCTGTCTAAAATGCTTTGATTTTGAATAGGGCTTCCTTCTAATCCATCTTGATTCATTTAAAAGTTCCTGAAAATTAAATATTTTAACAAGTCTATCAACATCTTTTCTGGAAATACTATTGATTGATTAGTTAAAAGGTTCTCATGAAACCTTTACCTGTTCAGTTTTAAATGTCACCTTTGTGGATAATTTAACTTCATTTCTCTTCAAAACTTCTTTAGCTATCTCTGTGATTCTAAGCAATTCTTTTACCTCAGAAGCAATTTTCTTACATGGAGGATTAATTTCCTCAGATCTACTAACAGATGAATCATTCTTTAATCTACTAGCTGCAGAATCTTCTTTGAGCTTATGATTGTTTGAATTATTATGCACTACTAATGGAGATCTGGCTTTAGGACTGTCAAGTGGAGTTTCTGTGCAGAGTAGATTAATTTGAGAGCTTTGATCTTCATAAGGATCAAATTTACTAGAATAATGTTCAACAGCTTTAGAAATCATTTCATTGATAATTTCGTTAACAGTATGATTCATATCTAACTTATGATCTTTAAGTTCAAGTAAATTTGTATCATCTTGGCCTGTTTGTAGGTGATCTTTGCTAAAAGCTATTTCAGTATAAAAAAGATCATTAAGGTCCGAGTTTACTTCTGTAAATTTAGGTAGATCGTTAAAGACACTTTTTGTTTTATTGATAATCTTCTTTCCGAATCTGGTAAGATTTAGAGTTCTAGATAATTCACTGGTTAGTGATTGTTCCAGCTTCAATATCTCATCATCAAATGCTGTTTCATCTGAAAAATATGCTAATAAACATACATAATACATATCTGTCAGATCAAATTCAGGGGCATTCTCAGGAATTTGTCCATGAGTGAAGGCTTAACTTTTTTCTTTCTGGGGGGTATCAGCTCCCATTGGGGCCTGAAAACCCCATGAAAACCAAAGATTTTAATGGTCCAGGGGGGCAATGAGCCCCAATAGCCCCCCCCCCTAAAAATGTCTATAATTAAATAAATTTGTTGACTAATAGATATCATAATAGCACTGTTGATATTAAAAAAATTACCTATGGGCAAATTATCCGAGAAGGATTCTGAAGCAAAATCAATTCTTCTATTAGAATGCAAAATCTGCATTGGGTTTTTTCTTGAACATGGAGGGTTGACAAAACTTGCATTTGCAGATTTGACAGAGCAACTTGGAAGCTGAAGAGGAAGTGGATGCTTTGGTTTAGTGCTTTTTGAATTGATGATCAGATTTGATGTGATTAAACCTTCGTTTGATTGGAAGATAGCACATGATTTAGGATTAACATTTGCTTGCTGATCTGGTAAGCTTAGAGAACCCACAAACTTACTTTCATTAATACCGGCTAAACTGCTAGGCATCAATTTATAAATAGTTGATGGCGACTCATTTGAAGTAGAATATATGTTTGATTTTAAATTGTTTGGATTATTGATCACAGAATGGTTAACTGGCATCACAGAGGAGGCTGTAGAACTTGGATTGACAGGAAACCTGCTGAGGGAGGGATTTAATTGAATGAAAGATGTGTTGTCTGAAATAACATGTTTCCCAGGGTTCACATGATAAAGCTCTTCCAGACCTTGAGAGAAAACTTTGTCTATCTGAGGAAAATCTAACAAGACATTCATATAATTTAATATAAATCTTCTGATTAAAAAATAAATTGATGATGGTTGAAGTTTATGAGTTTTTGAAAAAATCATCATTCTACTAAATAATTAAAAAAATAGAATGAAATAATAAAACCTTGTACAATTGGAGGGTTGAGACAGGGTTTGAAGCAGCAAAATGGTGTTTGTCTAAACATGATAGATTTTTTTTATTATCAAAACTTTTCAATTCAGTTCTATACTTACATGTATCTGTTCAATTCCTGCTGGGCAAGACAGAAATGACCAGGTAGACAATGAGGATATTTGCAGTTTTCACAACTTTGGCACCTTAAAATTTAAAATTATAGCTTTTTTATCAGTATTTTGTATGCTGGACATTCTGAATTGTAAAACTGAAGAGTTAAAAACTTGCCTATTACTGGCTGGTGGGTTCAAGTAAGCTCCAGTCTGATTTTTTGCTGGATTGTGGAGATTACCAATTGGGATCACTGTCTGAGATCTTAAGGTTTCAGGGTTCCATCCCTTGGGTAGGATATAGATGGGAGGGGAACATTTTCCAATAATGTTCTGGGTAACATTAGACGGACTTGGAAACACTCCAGTAAGCACTGGTTTGTGAAAAAATTTCATATTGGAACTAGAAACACTTTTGGGAATATTGATACTCCCAGGTGGTAGAATTCTTCCTCTGAGCAGTCCATGATTTTGTATAAAAGTGCCTCCAACAGAATTTCCACTCAAGAGCTTTGTAAATTGCGTAGATACCGGGCAAGTTGGGATTTTTGAAGATATTTTAGTATTGGTTGGTGTCCATTTATGGATATTACTATTGGTTGGTGTCCATTTAGGGATATTACTATTTATTGTAAAATCAGGTTTCTTTAAATTAAGTTTTATGCCATTGTTAACTTCTTTGGTGACACTTTTACCTAAAATATTAAGAATTTATTTAGTAAAACCAATGATTTTGAAAACTATTATGAAGAACAAACATAATTTCAAGTGAACCTTTTTAATAATTCATACATATGAAAAATATACTTACATTCTTCAGTTGTTTTAGGTTGAGTAGATATAGTATTAGAGGCCGGCTTCAATACTCGTTTCATACATACAGGCTTGTAAGCTTTATCAACAGAAAAACGTTTGTATGCTTGATTAAATGCTCCATCAGCAGATACAGGCTCAAATACTTCATCAAAAGATGAATGCTCTAAAACTTCATCATCAGATACGTCAGCAACAGCGTTATGCTCACATTCGTCATCAACAGAGGCAGGCTCAAGTGCTCCATCAAGTCCGGAGGAATGCTCTGCTGACTCAACCTGCACAGTCAAACTTCCATTTGAAAATGTTGAAATGAAAAAGGTCTTCAGAATTTTTTTGAAGTACAAACCAATCATTTGATTTACAGCAAGTGCTTAATCTCAGTATCAGAATGTTTTATATAACTAAAAAGTTACCTTTATATTTAGCTCATCTATAAGATCTTGATTACAATTTTCAACAACTTTTTCTAAACTCTCATCTTTATCATCATCTGAGTCCAATGGGTTGGGTATAGTTAGGTCTGTAAGCTCATGATCATCATCGTTATCATTCTCTTCTGGTAAAAAGATGGCTGTAGTATGTTGTTCCCTGGCATTGTCTAGTTCAGGGTTTTCCATGATGTTTAGATTCTAGCCATATGACTAAATCATACTGTGATACAGGGCTTTCAATGTCTGCAAAAAAATTTGATATTAAAATTTAAACAAAATCAAAATTAAATTCCAAATTTGAGTAGTTTAATAAAATGTTATTTAAAGATGAAAACTTCTTAAGTAATTAATGCAATTTTATCCTTTATGTTATGAACAATCAAACATTATTATTCACAATATCCAATTCCAGGTGTACATTTGTGACAAATGTACATGTTCCTCTTTTTTTAATGTTGACCAAAGAGAATAGAATATATATTAGAGTGGAATTTAGTCATTCCCTCGGTATGAATTTTGTGTACAAATCATGTAAATGTTCACTAATTATATACAAGTACATTAATACAGTATGTTCCCGAGACTATCCATTTCAATTTCGAATTTTTAAAGCTTTTAAATAAACTTTTTAAAATGAATCAGGTGAATAATAAATATTATCTTGATTTACAGTCTTAACGGAAAATCATCGATTGTAAAGTGAAAGGCATTGAGTCTATGAGAAATGATCATTGGTCAATTATAAAACCAGCCTATTTTATAATTTGGTTTTATTTAATATTAATTTTAGAATTTCTATAAAATGATGTTCCAGGACCCAAAATGTTATATAGCACAAATATGTGAAGTACACCTGCAGTATGGAAACAAAATAGCAGTTTTACACTTTTTTCTAGTAAATTTCACTATAATAAATATTCTATTCTCTTTGATGTTGACAAAGGGAGCCAGCCAGCCATAAAACCAGCCTATTTCATAATTTGGTTTTATTTAATATTAATTTTAGAATTTCTATAAAATGATGTTCCAGGGCCCAAAATGTTATATAGCACAAATATGTGAAGTACACCTGCAGTATGGAAACAAAATAGCCGTTTTACACTTTCTTCTAGTAAATTCCACTCTAATAAATATTCTATTCTCTTTGATGTTGACATAGGGAGGAGGGGGGGGGGAGGAATTTGGGGCCATGCCCAAAATTTGGCAACACTTAATGCAAAATATTTTATTCACATATAATTGATGTTCACAATTATTTTCAGCTGTTATTTTAAGGGCTAGGCAGAAAAATGTTGAGAGAACAGGTTTACAAAAATCAAAGTAAAAGTCATGCATTGACAAATTGTAAAACCATTAATTTTCAAATCATTAAAAAATTGATTGTTTTTTTGAAAGAAAAATTAACAGTGAAATTTTAAAATATAGTCTATAATTAACCCCCCCCCCCACCCCTCCTTATTTTATAATGGAATGACACATTATTTTGCAATTTAATGAACCATTAATGTTTTTTTTTCTGAAAATTTTGGAGTTTTGGCAATACTGGTAATTCCACTTACTCTTAATGGTTTGTGCCCTTAAAATTTTACAGACCATTAACAAAATATTTTTTTGCTTCACTCAATTTTCAAATTAAAAATACCATTAAAAATGTAAAAACAACAGTTGTTAGCAGAATATCTTCTGTTAACACCATTCATAAATTGAGATTGTTGATTTTAAGAGTAACTTGAAATTTTTTTAACGATTGGAACTAACAGTTAACAAAACAGCTAGAAAAATTGGAACATGCCCAGCTTTAGCTGTACTATAAACTTTCACTGCACTTTACCTCCCTTTTATAGTGACAATTTAAGTCTTTATAAATGTTTCATCCGGGTTAAGATTTACTTCAAACTAAAGGATTAAAAATAATTTTTATAATGACACAACTTGTGAAATGGTATAAATGTATTTGAGCTCTAAAATTGGAATTGGAATTAAATGTTTTTTTATTGAGTTGAATTTGAATTAATAACATTTAATATTTTTAACACCCTTCCTCTCCCCAGAAAAAAATACTTCTTCAGTCCTACCTTGACATTTTCTTAAATTTTTAACAATTTTAAGTCTGTGTGTTAATGTTTCTCACACTATGGGGTAAAGTAAACTGCCAACCTAAACGTGAGATTTCAACTCAATGTACAAAATAATTTAACTGCGCAGGTTACTTGTGATTTGCGCATGCCCAGTTTCTAATCTGTTCTCTGATTGGTTTGTTTGGATGTAAGCTGATGCGCACTTTTATGTTTGAGTGTTCTGCGCACTACTGCACGGATAGCTAATATCTCTCTCTCTCTCTCTCAACATACGATACACACTGGTGGATGAGGGGAGGGAGGCCAGCCACAACAATTTCTCATCCAAGCCACATTCTCCTCATTTTCTTGCCTGAGCCACCTCAAAATCCTTGTCCTTCGCTTATTATGCATTATTATGCATAAATAATGGATAGACTTGAGTATTTAAATGATTACATCATGTTGATTTCTTCAAAACAATGAGAATGATATCAAACTTTATTTAGATAAAACTTAAATCTCTTCTGCCTCTGTAATGGCAAATCTTTGTGATACAAAATAAATTGCAAAATATTTGGCATACCTCTGCCTATAATTTGCCCCATGAAACCACCAGCTATAATATTAACAAAAAAGATTAAAGTTCTATATAAACTTGGAATAATTTGCAGCATGTACACCTGAAAATGCGGTAAAAAAGGTGAATATTTTTTAGGACATTACTCAAAAACCTTAATTCTATTAAAAGTATTTTCTACGATTTAAAAAAAAATTAATATTTCGTTTATGCTTTAACGTGACCTGATTCTTAAAAAATTGTTTTATTTTGGAGCATGAACACTTTAAAAAGATATTATTCGGAGGATGGGGATTTTGAGTTTTGAGGTATCTATAAGGTTGACATATTTACATTTGGTTAACTCTCTACCTCTCTGTCTCTATTTTTCTGTTTCTCTCTCCTTCTCTCTATATACTTTAAATATAAATCAAAAATGTTAATGTTAAAAAAATGTATTAATCCTGTATTATACATGTGTATCTTTGATTAAATCACAGACTGCCTGGAACTTGTTAACTCCAGATGGAATTCTTTCTTTGAAGAGGAATTCATCAATGTAGGATTGTAGAAGATTTCTTGGAACTCCGCACATTGCCTTAAGAGGTCTTTTGTGTTTTGACCAGTAGCCCTCGATCCGATTTGTATGTACCCCTGTTATTGGGTCCTTAAAAGGGAAATCTTTGTTGCTATGATTCAACCATTGAACTATTTCCTGGTCCCCCATTTCCATAATCATCTTCATGTCCATATTAGTTGTTTTCCCGCGTTTGACTAACTCATTATAGTGGAGTCATAACTCCGTATAGTGTATACGCGGAGTCATCCCCTTCCCCCTCTCCAAATCAGCTGATCCCTCGGAGTCAACCCCTCCCCCCGCTCCCTCTCTAGTCGGCATCCCCATAGTATTGTATCTCTGTATTCATATACTTCCATATTACCGTTCATTCTAACTACTGAAAATGACGTCTGCATTTCCTGTATAGTTCCAAATAACACATTATTTGCTCATTAAATGCCGGTTTAAATTTTTATATTTCGTGAAATAATATTGGTCAATGATCAAAAAATATTTTACCATGGCCCATAAAAATATATCAAATGACCAAAAAAATTTAGTTTAATATTATAGTCAGTGGCGTATATAAGGGGGGTTATTGGGGTTATTTACCCCCCCTAGAATCCTGGGGGTAAATACCCCCCTAGAATCCTGGGGGTAAATACCCCCCCTAGAATCCTGGGGAGAATTCTAGGGGTAATTACCCCTGAACATATTTTCAGGCCCTGAATAGCAGGGGTTACTCCATTTGCTGCCTCTACAAGTAACAGTTCCAGTTGCCTTGACCCCTTCCCTTCAAAAAAAAATACATTCCCATTCCCTATTCATTAGTCTGCACTTGTGTAAAGACGACTATTTTCATGATAGTAAAAGTTTTTGCGGCATTTTGCAGATGCTTAAACTTTTAGTTCGGTTACTTCAGCAAAGTTCACTCACACACAACTCGTCATTATAAAAAATATATATATTATGAGTTAATTTCCTAAAATACGATTTTTGGACCCCCCTCCCCCTCCTTTTGTACATGGATATCATATCATATGTAAGACAATTTTTGAGCCAGCTAAGACTCTGAATCAAAAATGAAGATATTCTGAACAAGTTCTTAAGCTCCAAGCCGCGCCGACTTTATAATGGAGGAAAGAGTTGTTACTTTGTTTTTGTTTTTAAAAAATGGTTGATTTTAAAATTAAATATCTTTTAAATTTGCACGAAAACAAATAAAATGTTCACTGTGCAGATAGGTCGGAATCAGATATTTCAAATTTTAAGTCAACATATTCTAAATGATTCTAAATTCTAAAGTAATAGTCAATGTCATTAAAATTAGATGTTTTTTAATAGAAAAAAAATGGTGAGGACAATAAAAAAACATTTTTATTTTTTACTTATAAATAATGTCATTTCCACATTAGATTTCGTTAATATCTTAACATACTACATTGACGACAAGAAAATTTAACAATGAGTAATGACCATATTTTTTCAAAGTTTTGCAGAGTAGCTTTTCTAAAGATTAAAAAAAGTAACATCTTTTTCCTCTTAGAGTAAAACTATCATTTTTTATATTACTGCCTTTTTTGTCAATGTTTGGAAAAAGTTTAGTTAAACTTGAATAAATTCAGTTTTTTTACAGATCTTTGTAGTTAATGTAAAATGAATGACTATAATGAAAGATATAAAACAAGGTGAAAGCTGAAAGGTATGTCATGAAGCCTTTATTAGATTGAGTTTGTAAATCCCAGAAATGAGTGGAAAATGCAAATCAACCCCAATTAAAACCAAAAATTTGATATACATCATGATATTTTTCCAGGGGGGGGTAAAAAATTTCTAGGGGGGGGGGTAAAAAATTATAAATATTTACCCCCCCCTACAGAATCCTTATATCCGCCCCTGATTATAGTTCAAAGCATTTAATTTCAAATGAGCAAAAAAATGGTGGATTCTCAATATTGAACTAATCCCGTTTGAACTACTATTGTTTGTTTGAACTATTGTTCATTTGAACTATCGTTCATTTGAACTACTGACATGACATCATGTATATCCTGTAGTTCAAATCAACACATTACTTGCTCATTTGAACTATTTTTCTACCAATTCAGTTTTTAAATTTTTTTATAATTCATGAAGATATATATTTATGCTCAAATTTGAACTATTTTTATGTCCATTTGAACTATTTTTTTGTTCATTTCATTATGTTTATTTCATAATGTTAATATAGTTCAAATGAACAATAGTTCAAATGAACAATAGTTCAAATGAACAATAGTTCAAATGAACAATAGTTCAAATGAACAATAGTTCAAATAAACAATAGTTCAAATGAATAATAGTTCAAATGAACAATAGTTCAACTGAACAATATTTCAAATGAACAAGTTCAAATGATCAATAGTTCAAATGATCAATAGTTCAAATGATCAATAGTTTAAATGAACTAAAAAATAGTTCAAAATGAGCATTAGATAAACTCGTTTGAAATATTGTTGATTTCAACTATTCATGTCGTACCACGTGCAGTATAGTTCAAACAGACAATAGTTCAAATGAACAATGCTTCAAATGAACAATAGTTCAAATGAACAATAGTTCAAATGAACAATAGTTCAAATGAACAATAGTTCAAATGAACAATAGTTCAAATAGTTCAAACGGGAGTAGTTCAAATAGCCCTACTAACCCGAAAACCTAAAAATACCAAAGTCTCTATATATAGGTGTACGTATTAATAGGTATTTTTAAGTATAAACTTTGGTTTTAGAACTTCAAAATACGTATTTTTACGTAAAGGTAAAACCTAAAATTTCAAAAAATTAAGAAATGTTAGGATTTTATCAAACCTAAATCTACGTATAGGAAAAACCTAAAAATTCCTGGTTTATTGGATTTTATAGGTTTTTTACATACACATGTTGATGTATGTCATATACGTAGTTTTACAGATATAAAATACATATTTTTACATAAAGGTAAAACCTATAAATTCCTGATTCATTGGATTTTTAAGGTTTTTTGCATACACACTTTTAAACTCGTTTGAACTATTGTTGATTTCAACTATTCACGTGGTACCACGTGCAGTATAGTTCAAATGAACAATAGTTTAAATAGTTCAAACGGGAGTAGTTCAAATAGCCCTACTAATCCGAAAACCAAAAAATACCAAAGTCTCTATAGGTGTACGTATTAATAGGTATTTTTAAGTTTATACAGTTTATACAGGGTGTCCCAAAAAACATGGGAATTCAGTGACGAATTCGATATCGTCCTTGTTATGAATTAGCATTTTAATACCTAATTTCAAAACCTATAATATTATTATGTCTGCTAGAGTTTATTTAATGAAAAGGGTAAAAGACTGTAAAGATGTGTCTATAATGTCTCTGCAAGATGAACAGTGGAGACGGACAAGTTTACTCTGTTTGTATACTGTAATTTTCTTGTTTTACTAAGTACAACCGTATGCAGTCAAAACATAAACAAACAAAATGTAAACATAGCAGACGAAACTCTTACAGATTACAGCTTTCTCAGTAGGTATCACTATACTAAATCAAAGAATTATTTGAAAAGACGATATCGAATTCGTCACTGAATTCCCATGTTTTAGAACTTCAAAATAGGTATTTTTAAGTAAAGGTAAAACCTAAAAATTCAAAAAATTAAGAAATGTTAGGATTTTATCAAACTTAAATCTACGTATAGGAAAAACCTAAAAAAAATTCCTGATTCATTGGATTTTATAGGTTTTTTACATACACATGTTGACGTATGTCATATACGTATATTTACAGATATAAAATACATATTTTTACGTAAAGGTAAAACTTATAAATTCCTGATTCATTGGATTTTTTAGGTTTTTTACATACGTATTTTTACGTTTGTCAAATACGTATTTTTACCAAAGAAATGGTTACGAAAATATTTATGTCAAACGTATGGAAAATACGTATTTTTACGTATTGTAACGCTGTCGTGGTGTTGTAATCTTTTTGATGATAGTTCAGAGATGAAAATATTTATCCCAAGTTTGAATCTATAAATAGTATGGCGGGAAATTCAAGTTGGTTGATCCAATGCTAAGAAGGGGCCCGGGTAAAGAGGCCAGGTTAATTCACCGAGAAATTTGTTGGCATCAGGAATTCCTGAAAGAAGCGAGCAGGTCAACCTGTACCTGATCTATAGTTAGTTGGCGACGAACCTTCACATCAAGGAGTTATAAAGAAAACTGGATCGTTAGTCAGAACTCAACCATAAACTTCATTTCTCTGATATTTCGTAACAAGCATCATTTGTTATTTTATCATTAAATAAATTAGCTAAACTGTACATCGCTTAATATTTGGTTAGAATGAACTCAGTTTTAGCCCTTTTGGCTTGAGAAAATATCTCACTTTTTCATATATATTACAGTATTCCTTAACCTAAAATTGCGTATATACGTATGTCATTTTCGGGTTAGTATGGAGGATAGCATCATTTTTTCTCATGTATGGAATATTTTTTGCTCATTTGAACTATTATTTTTGCTCATTTGAACTATTTTTGGTTCATTTAAACTATTTCTTTGATCATTTGAACTATTCTTTGCTCATTTGAACAATTTTTTTTGCTCATTTGAATTATTTTTGGTTCATTTAAACTATTTCTTTGATCAAGCTATTTTTAGCTCGTTTGAACTAATTTTTGCTCGACATTCGAACAATTTTTGGTTCATTTGAACTATTTTTTGGCTTATTATGAATTATATACCCAGCTTTTCAATTTGCGTAAGCAGTGAAACCGCATATTTGTCAACCATTAACCCCCCTCCGCCCATCCATGTAATGTCGTCTTTAACTCTCTTTATTCCCCTCTCGGAGACACCAAACCAAATAATTTTTATCCCCATTTTCTTTGTTCTCCGGTAACGGAGTCTAAACACTTTTATTATTGTGAACAAAATATTTCATATAAAGAATTGGTGAATTTAACAATTAATTGTCATTCTTTTCAGAAGTTTTAACCTTCATATCAATCATTAGATCGTAAGAATCTTTTCATTATAAAATTATAAAACTTTGTAACAATTTATGTATTATTATCCATTTAATTTTTTTTAGGAAATAAAGAGTTTTCTGCATTATCGGTTTTGATTTGAGGGTTATTCCATTGTCTATCTGTTCATTATTGAGAATCTTGCTGCTATCCGACAACAATATTATTTTGGCTCCAATGATGCAATTACAGTATTAAATTTGAGTAACTCTGGATTTCAAATTATTTTAAATATCTATTTATATTTATATTTAAATTATATATTATATATATATATATATATATATAAATATATAATATCCTGAATTTGTGTAGATATGGATTATTTTTTTTCAGGCATACAAATTGCATAAAAATGCGCTCAATTTGCGAAATCGCCGAAATGTTAAATATCTAAAATGTCAGAAAAGACATTATTGCATTTTCCAAAAAAATTTCAAAAACACCGTTTTCTTAAAAAGAATTTAAGTTTTCCCAGCTGGAAAATTTCTCATGATCGGAATTCCGATTTCTGACTTGAGGAATTCTGATGAAATCGCTCCGCTTTTTCATTCCGATCTGTTCTGATCATACATTCATGGCCAATTTCTTATTTATTTAACCATAGGTACAACTATAAGTCGTATCTATCTATCTACACTGCTCTGGTAAAGCGTAACCATAGTGTGACTATGGTTCTAACAAAGGTAGAGCGTCTAAGAAATTGGCCAAAAGCAGAGAACGAAAGGTAACAGGGCCGTTGAACCGATCGGTGGGACTAAAGCTGGACACAGTGCCAAATTCTTCAGTTTAGTTTACGATTTGGAAGATAGGATTTGGGTAAATTCACTGAATTTTCTAACGAAAGTTTTAAATATCTTTAATATTGCTTAAATTATAATCTAAATTATAGGAAAACATGCAACTTTATTAAGCGTTTATTCAATCAAATTAAGACAACTTTTTAATTAAGGTTATGATTGGTAACAAGCAGTCTGAATATTAGCCAGGATGTACATTGTACAATGTACATGGATACCTCATTGCAAGTATTGCAATGTAATAGATCCCGTTGGATGTTGAAATTCGAATAAATAGCAATATCAAGACGACATTTGATTTATTCACATTATTTTGCATTACTTAACTTTCGTTTTGGAAAGACACGTTCAAGTGAAAGTGTTCGGTAGAAAACAGAAAAGAGTTGTTGTATCATTCTGTTTACATTATGAAATGTTTAGGGGCGTATTCAGATATTGTCTAGGAGGGCTTAGCTTTTTTTCTTGATTTTAGGATTTACAACCAATTTATTTTATAAGAATGCTGATCAATTCTAGGGATTTATGAGAAAAAAATTAAATGAGTTAAAGTTCCAAAAAAAGAAACAAGATGGCATGATAATTTTACGTTAATGTATGTTTTGTCGGTATTCCTGCAGGGCTTTCTTGGTCTTGGTCTTGGTTAGGGGTGTCTGACTGAGTTGTTCAGTGAAATAGAAGTGCACCTCTTAGGACATTGTATTGTCCAACAGTAATAGCATTAAGGTTAAAACTTACTTAATAATTTAATTATTATTTCATTTTTCACATTCAATTTACTACGGTTTACCAAAAGAGAAATTAATGGCGTCTAAACAAGCCCTCAGCATTCTGTGCACATTGTCGGGCGAGTCGGGCACGTCTGAATTTTCTACCATCTTTGCATTCATTCTTTCTAAACAAATTGTTTATACAACATCTAAGACGATTCCCATAAACTTTACAGAACGTTATGGTGCTAACTGCTAACATGATTTAAAAAATAACAGTTTTAAAAAGCACACCAAATATAATTTAATGTTTTATGATTTATTTAATAGAAATTAAGTGCAGGAAGAAGCAAAACAGGAAACTTCAGAAACATTAATTTTTTCCAATTGTATCCTTTGTATATCGACATATATAAATATATATTTATATGTATATATATATATATATATACATATAAATATATCCTGCTAAATTATGTAAAATGTAAATATCACAACTTTGTATGTATCGAAACAATAGAGATCTAAACTGCATGCTCACTGTCAGAATTAGGTAAAAACAAGGGTGGAAAATTCAAACACAATTTCCAAACTTTAGATTATCTCCCAAGAATGAAGAGCATCATCAATTTTTGGGATCTGAATGAGTTTTTGCTTTGATTAGTTTTTTTTTGACATAAGCAGTGCAAGTATAAAATCTTTTGAACAACCTTTAACAGAGAAATGTGCAGGAACTACACAATGTGACTATAATCGTTCCTATTTTTTTTTCTGAAAAAATTTGAGGGATTACGCATAGTATTGTTTTGATCTTTCTTGGTCATCAATTTAAAAATTGATAGATTTTAAAGTGTAAAGAAACAATCAACCTAAAAGGGAAAGGTTTAAAAGGTTAAACAAGTTCTTGATACTATCCCTGCACAAATCCTTATATAAATATAAATATTAAATCAAACATTTAAAATATAGTAAATGACTTAGTATCACACAAATTATGTTCACAAAACTTCAATTTCTTCTTACAGAAAAAATATTTCAGCTCCAGTGAAAATGTCTTGTTTTCAAAGGTTTTCGTTTTAACATTCGCCCCAAAATCATTTTTTACTCTCAACATTTAGATAGGTTAGAAATATGGATTGAAAAACTCAAAATCTTAGAGTCTACATTTTTTGGCGGCTAACAATTTAGAATGAAAACAGTTAAACATGATATAATTATTATCTTTACCTAAAACGACTTATAAAGGACATTACAAAATTACAGTAAAGGGTTCAGAAAATGTCTTTCTTTTTACATGCATACGGAAAAGATCTAAAGGTGCAATTTTTCAATCAAAAGAAAAAGAGTAAAATTTGATTGTGATTTGTGCATTTATGTGAAAAGGCAAATTTGTTGTTTGCATTATTCAAATATATAAAAACTAAAATCTTCTCCGAATTGATATAAGAAATTTAAATGCACACATAAATCTTTGATCTGTGATTCAGTAATTGATGATGTAAAATGTACAATTAAAAATTAAAATCAAAGTATCTTACAAATATTTTAATTGTAATTTTTCCTTGATTCCTTTGTTAGAGGATCCCAACATTATAACAAAGGTATTGGGTACCATGACAGGGTTTAATTGTTCACCATCCAAAGGAAAGGATTCGCCTATTTTTGCCAAAAATATCTGACCTGTATTGTTTTTGTAAACGTTAATAGTGGTTTAATTAACTAACCCCCACTACTTATTGAAAGTATACTTTTTATATCCTTCGATTTTATATCAAACACCAGTTTTTATGAAAAGTAATTTGGTTGAATTATTCAGAATGCCTGAAATTTTTAAGTATGGTGTAAAGCATAAATTTTTTCGATAGATTATGTAGGGAAAAATTTAGAACTGAATAATTTTTTGCATTGTTATTAAGTCCCATATTTTTTGTTCGTTAAATACTGTTTACATGTAAAATATGATTTGTGGACCACATCTGATCTCAGTAAAATGATTTATAAAAATATTTGGATAGTTTATCACAAAACAAACGTATAAATATTAAAATTGAGTAGAAATTAGCGTGCTTTATATACGGTTGTATCAAGCTGAATAGAGAAGGCATAACGAGACAGAGAAATATATATATTAGTTCACATTGTATAAACATTAAACACTGCTTCATATTTCAGACAAATAAATAATATATGATGTACTTTACAGTATTACTCCAGCCACAAATATATTGTTTTTTTTTAAGCTGAAGAGCAAAATATATGACAAAGTAAGTTTTCACATAATACTTGCGGCTGCAATAACTTTATATTAGTATTTACAGCTGAAATAGTTTTATTTTTGAATGAAATGAAAGCAAATTGTCCACTGCACTTGAAACAGATAGATCTAATCACTGCATTGTATTTAGATCTCCTACAAGAGCAGCTGATTTATAAATATTAAAAATTAAGAACCGGATTACTTTTTTTGTAAAAATTAAAAATTAAAAAATAACATCTTTATCTTTTTTTAAAATCTTGATTGTTCTGATATTTAAGGTAGTTAGTAGGTTATTTAGTAAGCTAAGTGTGTTCTAAATTTACTAAGAGCTAGTATCATTAAAGTAAACAACCCTTGGAATCCGGATCAACATTTTTGATGTCTGGATCTGGAAAAATATACGGATCCAGGTATCCAGATCCTAGAGGCAAAATGTTATCCTTAGTTTCTTTTATACTGTTTTATTGATAAGGAAACTTGTTGGCTTTAAAAAGTATAAAAATACTGCTCTCCTAGACTGTGTGGAACATCTTGACAAACTCTGTAAGAGAGAGAACATCTCCTATCCCTCCAGCATCCATACTGATAAACTCATCTAAACCAGCAAATTGATTCAACTTGGTTAAACAAAGATAAAATTCTTAAATGTATTAATAATTGAATCAATTTATTCAGCAAACACTATTTTCCTCTTAACTTCAATTTCCTAAAAAATGTATATTTTGAAGAGGTAAATTTTCTTGCAAGTCCGGGATTGTGATTATTTTTATTTTTAAGAAAGAATTAAAAAGTTCCTTGAATAAAAAAGTTGTCAAACCTTTAATATATAATTATAAAGCCTGCACTGATACTTCTTTGCATAAGAGCCCTGATTGAATCATTAGGAAAGACTTTTCCACAAGTACTTTCGGTGCCGGAAGAATATAGACGAAATGTGTCACAAACTCTAATTTTCTAATCATTATATCTGTATCTTCTTTATACGTTCTAGGCCTGTTAGATCAAATAGTCTAAGTTTGAAATATCAAAGGTTTACATCCCCAGATTGCAAAGATATAAGGATCAGAAAATATGAATTAGTATTGTATGTGCAGTTTCTTTCTTCTCAAAGAATATAATGGCCAAGATAAGCGATTGAAGTGTTTTACCAAGGTTATGTTGGCTGGTAGGTGATGATATACAAGGATAGGAAGGAGCAGGTTTCAACCAGCTACCATCCTCCTAAATAAATCTTTATGTTGGCTGGTAGGTGATGATATACAAGGATAGGTAGGAGCAGGCTTCAACCAGCTACCATCCTCCTAAATAAATCTTTATGTTGGCTGGTAGGTGATGATATACAAGGATAGGTAGGAGCAGGTTTCAACCAGCTACCATCCTCCTAAATAAATCTTTGTGTTGGCACCAAAGACGCACTTATTCACGAACGTCAAAAGTTACTCTTTTTGAGGTCGGAATATTGAACGCTTGATATCAATATCCAATGAGGGGACCTATCTGTGGATCTGGGTGACCATCAAAGGTCTCCATAAGATGGAGATCGATGCTTCTTTCTGAGATTCAAAACCCATAAGCTCTCCCTTCAGATCTGATAACTTTGAAAGGTAGCTGTACGTACTGCTATATTAAATTATTAGAGCCACGATTCTTTGAAAATTCGAATTTTTCTTCTCCAGGGGTGTATATTTTCTTGCAAAAATATATTTTATTCCCTCCCCTTTTGAAAACTAGTTTAACCCCAAAATTTTAGGTGTAAAAGTATGTAATATATATATGTACCCCTGCACTGTTCTATGAATACTTTTAAAGTTTGGAAAATGATAAGAATTCAAATAAAACAATTAGATTTATGTTCTGCTGTTCCGAATTTCAGGGTATGATGTAAATAAAAAATCAATAATTAATGTGTTTTCTCTGTTTGCAATGGAAAAGGTAATAAACTCTGAAAACCAACGCACTTAGGCTTGTTCATGTTCAACCAGAAAAAACGGCACATTTGTTATGCGCACATTTTCTGTCGGATATAACTAGAATTTAATTTAATTTAATCAGAATTTAATCAATAAATAAAAGCTGATTTCATTTGAGGTACAACAATGTTTATTTGTAAATATTAAAATATAGAATAAAATAAAATAACCTCATGTTTTTGAAGACAGTTCCTTTTAGGTGCATAATTTACCCCTGAAGGAAAAAATGAAAGTATTAATTAGAAGGTATCTTCAATGCATTAATATTCTATTAATTGTAATAACTAAGTTATTGATCTAATTACTGTTCCATGTAAAGACCCTCATTTATCAATCAATTAATTATTCATTATAGCTTTCAGACTGTTCTAGAAGGAAAGTGTGTGATATCAAATTTCCATTAGAAATCAATTAATTTTTGAAAAGATCCTGGTCCAGTAAGTGCATTCACCAAGACAAAGAAATCTATGAATAAAAAAGCAACCAGATATACATATTTAACTCTCCTGTGTCAATCTTTAAATATTTAGAAGAAGAATCGTTGTATGTAAACTGAGTTCCCTGGTAAATACATATTCTATAGAATGCTTTCAGCACATCAAAAGGTTTGATATACTCTTCTCTATGTCTATAGTATATGCTGGTTTTCCTTAGAATCAGTTCCTCTTTAAATATCTTTTTACGTGATTTGAATATTATCAAATATATTTTTACAAGTTTTTACTAATTTTTAAATCTTTAATCCATCAGAAAGTTTTAGTTCTATACAACTGGACATTTTATCTTACAGAGGAAGACAAGACAGGCAATCTTTTTAAGGGGGTGGGGGAGATAAAGTTTAGGGGTTTACTATCAAACAGAGATAAAATTCCTTGCTCATTGAGGTCGCGATACATATTTTTCCCTTCTAACTTTGATATCAATTTGTTCTTGGTTTGTTTAGCAGAATTAGGACTTTAAATAAAATGGGCCCAAAGCAATGGTGTATTTATACATCTACATTTGGCAATCAAAATGGGCAAAAAATCTAAATAAAGTTAATATATGATATATTAATATTATTTTTTTCTTTTTAAGCAATTTTAAATATTTTTATTTCCCCAGAGATTGTCTTTTAAAAGTTGGTAATTTAATTCTCACCTTTCTCATATGCCGTCTGTCTGAGGCAAACGTTGCAAGGAAGGTCGTGGCTGAAGAAACATCATTCAAAAATGTCATAAGAAAATAGTTTTAGTTTTTAAGACCTCATGATTTGTAAAGTTGTTTTCATCTTCAAATATAATATATTTATATTGTTTTTAAATTGAATTTTAATAAATAATTTCCATGATAAAACAAAAATCAACATAATAAAAATGTAGCAATATCAAATAAGAAAATGACAAAGAACTGCGTAGGTTGGATATTAGCTGACAGGAATACATAATATCAAATGTTATTCCATATTAATAATTGTATATGAACTCATTTTATTTTAATTCTTCTTTGATCGAGTTCTTGACAAATTTATTTATGTATGATGTTTGTATATAATCTTCACTCTTAGTACATTCCTAACATAACAAAACAATGGATTTACTTTAATTTTCAGAACAGTAAGTGGAACAGTAAGCAAAAGGGGTACATAAGTTAAAGGGACAGACCAGCTATGTATTAAGGTAGTTAAACTTAGGATGCAGTGTTGTGGACAAATTCTTTAGGATTCATTTGAGACATATAAACCGTTTCCACGTTGTAAATTTACTGAGTTTGAGCGCAAAGTCGACGTTCAAAATCATGATTTTGGGTGGGTACGTTTTCAGAATCGTTTTTTTTTAATCTATTAAATAACGACCCAGGATTTACAGATCTTTAAAAGTTTTATATGTCTCAAATGAATCCTGCAGAATTTGGCTACAACACTGCATACTCAGTTTAAATACCTTTACACATAGCCGGTCTGTCCCTTTAATCAATCAAAAAATCATGAAAAGAGATATGTACAAATTTAATTTCATTTGAATGTTTCTGTGAGAACCCCATTGAGCACTGCCCACAGCTGGATCATCTTGATATGATACTGAATGAATGTTTGTTCCTGGTATAACTCTAAATAATCTATGGTACTCCTGGTTTAGGATTGCATCTGTTCTGAATGTTTCTGTCACATACTAAAAATAAAATAGAGATTTTTCTACTAAACTTTAGTTGTGGAATTACTTAGCATGCATATCTAAGACTTCCCAGTACGGAAGGTTGATTTTTTTAGAATTTTTAAAATATCTATTGCTTCAACTGGATTTGCATGGAGAATTTTTTTGATTTCATTAGAGAGTTAAACAAATTTGATCGTAATAAAAACCAACTTTTGTCCTTGACAACATTGACTGAAGAGAAAAATGTTTTAATTCTAAGATGGGAGTCCCCTCCCCATGAACTAAATAAAAATCCATAAAATTAGATTAGAGACAAACAGAGATTCCTAATTTATATATAACTTAAGAAAAGAAAAAAATCGATTTTTTTTAGCCAATAACACCCCCTGCCACCCATGAGTGTCCACAAAAATGCTCAGCCCAATAGGGCCGGCTATACGCAACATACTTATGAATGTCTTGTTTTATTATATAGATTTATCTAGATATATAAAGTATAAAAAGAAATTTTCTTAGCTCGGTTTCAGAATTCTAAGTTGATTTGGTCGATTTTTAAAGGAAAATTAAGATTTCCCTAGCTATGTAGTTATGATTAAAGTATATACATAGCAATTCAGTATGCAATAACCAGTTGGGTATTAGTTAATTGGAACTTTGTTAATTATTCAAGACATCCCATCGGTGAATAAGGATCATGTTAATTATACTTAACATCCCATGGTAAATAAACCACCATTACTGTTGTGCAACTCATCTAATTAATATTCATAGTTCACTAGAACTTCAGTAAAAGTTAAAACCAAAATAATGTTTACATGAAGTTCAATTCCGTCAATTGGTGATAACTTAAAGTAATTGTTTAGTCATAAGAATAAGTTAAGCAATGTTATGCAACCATAGAGGAAGAGTAAGTTATTCCTTATATATCTTATATTTCCCCTTCATATTATTCAAGACTACTTTTCTATATCCTTTCTTATTGTATCAGATATTGGATTTGTTATACAATCAATGAAGAGGGGGGGGGGGGTACATATACAGTTCTCCACATAATAAACCAATATACAGGATCTACATGCCTTTATGAGGCAACAATATCTAATCATATTTGGTGTAGGTGTTTGTATGGTTTTATTACATACTACAGTGATAACTAGAAAACTCAGAAATAGGAAGACGACTTTTAGACTCAAGTTATCACTTTACATTGTCCAATAAGCATGGGGCACAGCAATTGTGAAGGGTAAACATACTCATTTCACTTAATTAGTGATTTGAAAAGTGTCTAGTGAAACTATTTGCTTTGTAACAACATAAAATACACTTAAGCATTGAAATAAGGTCGTCTTCCTATTCCAGAGAGTTCTGATTATCACTGTACTAGCTTGGGAACCCAACTCTGTCCTCAAACTAATCTTTTTCTATTAAAGTAAATCCACTTAATTTAGAATTTTTAAACCGAACTAAGAACATTCCCGTAGTTCTACCGAGTTCTCCAATGAAAATTTGAGGCAAATAAGTCAAGGAATTTATGATTTATGATCGGCCATACAAACAAACAGAGATTACAACTTTATTTAAAGATTTGTAATAGCTGAGGAGGAAAAAAATCTTGCCTTTTCTAATATTTTAAAATTTACTTAAAGCAATTTGTAAAGATTACTCAATGTCGCAGCTGTTCCATTTACAGTTTTTCCCAAACTTTAACTATTTCTGTCAATATGAGAAATATCTGAACAGCTACAGGGTTACATGTACGAAAATTTACACTGTCTGTTTCCTTACATTCATGAACTGTTAACTTTTTCGTTCTTTTAAATCAGAGAACCTAATTCAACCTTGGAATCATCAAATTTATAAAGTTTTAGGTCGTCTTTACAGTCTTATCGTTTGTGGGTAACCCTTCACCTAAATCCAACCAGGGGAGTTTTTCATAATATTGAACAATGTCTGTAGTCTGAATTTGAGCCTTGTTATAATAATATCATACTTTTGGATGATAACCATGAAAAAGAAAATCTTTGTTGTTCTGTTTAATACTGTCATGAAGTATGAAGCTGTTGTGTTGATTAATATGTCTATATACAATGTACAGTAAAGTATGTTTATTTAGCCTCCTTGAAGTATTCAACTATTGTATTGTATAATGTTTATGTACATTGTACATATACACCAAATATTACATATATTTCTTATCCATTAACATTTACTATTTGTTTACACTGAGCGTGTGTGTGTGTACACATTAAGCAATACAAATTTCCTCTATTTTATGGCCAACTGTATAAATATAAGAGTTTGCTCTGCAACATACAAACGATACTTCTTTCCATATAAATAGTTTTACACTAAATAAGCATTATGGTGCATGCTTCATGTTTTACAAGCCATGCATTCCGTTTTATATTCTCCATTTTTTACTTTCATCAGCTAAAAATTTATTTTGAAAATAAATTGTTGAATTTTCTTTTAGAAATAATTAAACCCTAAATAAAAATGCTTATATGAAAGTAGTGGGGAAATAATAAAAAAATTAACCTAGATTTTAAATCTATGGTAAAAAAACAACTGAATTACAATTTGGTTGATTTACAATAATTAATGGGCTATTTTGGGAAGAGACATTAAATGAATGACAATTCAGATTAAATGTTAAAAAGAAACACTTGTGCATGTAGTTTACTGCAATGACAAAAATACTATTTGATCCACATGTTTTCTAATAAAATAGAACACGTTTCATAAAAAATATGTTAATGAATTTTTTACAACCTATCTTACCTTGTGAAAATATGTTGGAAAAGGTAGTTCTGAGTCCAAATCATAAACTGTACAAAAAAAGAGTTTTTCTTTTAAAAATATTCCCCCCCTCCCGCCAAAAATCTGAAAAAATAGAAGGCCTAAGTAGATCAAACCTCCCCGTCCTAAATAATTGACCACTTTTCAAGTTTGCAAAAAAGGCACCATATCCATGTTTCAGGCATCATAAATTTATTTGGGAGTTCTTAGCTTCTCTTCATAGATTGTTTACTTCTTTATTCTTTATTATTATTATTATTAAAAACTCCGGAAAAAAAGTTGAAATGAAAAAACGAGAGAAAACTCTGATTGCCTAGTGTTCGGTGATCTGGTTTATACAGTAGAATAACATGATAATCCCAGATAACTAACTTCTCCTCCTCCCTCCCAGCCTTCTGCCGCCACAAGGGCACAACACGCTTCTTGTTAGAGACGAAGACGACAACACATTTCTCCACTTCATTACCAGATGTCTCTTTAACAGATTCACACAACTTGTACACGTTTTCTTCACAGTAGCACGCAGCGTATGAACACTAAAAAAACGTTATTACCAAAAAGTTTAACATTGGAAAAGCACAAAAAGCATATGCGCATCATGTATTGTTTTCCCGGTTTGTTGTTGGTAGGGTTTGGAAGGATTATGTTTTAATTTAACAAGTTGGAAGTTGCGTTTTACATTATTAGAGTTGTTTCCTTTCATGCTAGGTCATGAAAAGAATAAAGTTAAATTAAAAACACAAATTGCAGTTTCTCGAAATAATTGTGAAATGACCTAGAGATAAGGATTAAAGAAGGTAGCTAAAATCAAGAGTCATGACTACATTTTCGACTTTTTTTCCTGTTCTCAATATTTTCATTTCAAATTCACAATATTTGCTGATGGACTAGAGTAATGCCAGGTTTGGTGCATTACTGGAGAAGATTTTGAATATGTTAATTCTAGGCCCATGGGAATTTGCCCACGTGAACAAATATTTGAAATAAAAACATTTTGTAACTTCTAATAAATTTTTGTTCTTTTTTTAAAAATCCATAACTTTCTTCAGTCTAAAAGTAACATTTAAAGGGACAGACCGGCTTTGTAAGGTGATTGAACCTGAGTATGCAGTGCTGTGGAAAGCTTCATTAGGATTCATTTGAGACATATAAAACTTTTTAAAGATCCTGAGTTTGAGCGAAAATTTGACGTTCAGAACTCCTACTTTGGGGGTGGATACGTTTTCAGAATTGGGTTCTTTAAATTATTAAATAACGAGGACGAAAAATGTAAACAAAACTCTACAGTAAACTAATTGGTTGTTTAGGAACCTGTTGAGAAAATCAAAAATTAATCATACCTTCGAAAATAAGTAATCTTGTTCAATTATTAGTTTATATTTTCTCATCATTCTAGTTCTCATTATTCACCTATATTTTCTGCAGATTTTCTGGAATTATTATTGAAAAGACGACATTTGAAGAATTTGAAGAAATCTGCGAATAAACTCAAAGAAAATAAGATATTCAATATAATGATGAAAACAAAATAATTTTCTTCTGAGAAATATATTCCCAACCATCTAATTAGATTACTGTATGATTTTTACTTTATTTTTCGTCCTCGTTATTTAGTAATCAAAAAAACCGATTCTGAAAACGTATCCACCCAGAAGTAGAAGTTTTGTACATCGAATTTTTTCTCAAACTCAGGATTTACAGATCTTTAAAAAGTTTTATATGTCTCAAATGAACCCTAAAGAAGCTTTCCACAACATTGTCCCTTTAAAACAACAAAAAATGAACATTTATCATATTTCTAAGAAGAGAAATATTTCAACAAAATTACATTATCATATTTTTAGATTGTTTTTATGATGATTCTCAGAAAATATAGGTGGGGGAGGGGATACCTGTACGGCAGGAGGGATATTAGCTGGCATAGGAATCCTAGAGGCGGACAGTGGTCGGACAGTAGCACTAAAATATAGTAAAGGTTAGTGGTCGGAAAGTAGCACTAAAATATTGTAAAGGTTAGTGGTCGGACAGTAGCACTAAAATATGCTAAAGGTTAGTGGTCGGACAGTAGCACTAAAATATTGTAAAGGTTAGTGGTCGGATAGTTGCACTAAAATATAGTAAAGGTTAGTGGTCGGACAGTAGCACTAAAATACAATAAAGGTTAGTGGTCGGAAAGTATCACTAAAATATTGTAAAGGTTAGTGGCCGGACAGTAGCACTAAAATATGGTTAAGGTTAGTGGTCGGACAGTAGCACTAAAATATAATAAAGGTTAGTGGTCGGACAGTAGCACTAAAATATAGTAAAGGTTAGTGGTCGGATAGTTGCACTAAAATATAATAAAGGTTAGTGGTCGGACAGTGGCACTAAAATATAATAAAGGTTAGTGGTCGGACAGTAGCACTAAAATATAGTGAAGGTTAGTGGTCGGACTGTAGCACTTAAATATAGTAAAGGTTAGTGGTCGGATAGTTGCACTAAAATATAATAAAGGTTAGTGGTCGGGCAGTAGCACTAAAATATAATAAAGGTTAGTGGTCGGACAGTAGCGCTAAAATATAGTAAAGGTTAGTGGTCGGATAGTTGCACTAAAATATAGTAAAGGTTAGTGGTCGGATAGTTGCACTAAAATATAGTAAAGGTTAGTGGTCGGACAGTAGCGCTAAAATATAGTAAAGGTTAGTGGTCGGATAGTTGCACTAAAATATAGTAAAGGTTAGTGGTCGGGTAGTAGCACTGAAATATAGTAAAGGTTATTCCTAATAACTAATATCATTGATAATAGACCTCATTTCTTGAAGAGTTTCATCACTATAAGAGTTGGAGAAAAGTTTTAAAAAATTCTAAACATTTTAAGTCGGTTCTATTGGGTGGGTTTTTAGGGGTCGTTCAAAAGTTTAAAGTAATGCAAAATTTACAAAAGGGGGGGAGGGGGGAATACTAGATTGTCCCTAAAAGTCTGGTTTGATTTGATTTGACTTGATTCCAAAATAAAGCGTGTTTTGCGCCCAAACTTTGCATTTGCTTCAAACGGTGACATGTTCTAAAATGAAATCAATTATTATCTAAAATTGAAATTTCTTTATTTTCGGGGGGTATTTGAATTTTTTTTATAAAAATATAGTCTTAACTATTCTGAATTAAAGTATGCAGTCGGTTTTTTCCTTCTAGACTTAAATTGATTAATATAAACAATTAAAATTGTGTCAGGTCTGGGCCAAATCATGGTGAGGAACTTGCTTCCCCTGCATTGTAAGTGTAACGTGAACTGGAACTAACTTAGATTAAAAATTCCAAGTTGAGTTGGTAGAAAGGGAAAGATTAGATTTCCAGGTAAAGCTGGGTTCCCAAGATAGTAAACTCGACACTCAAGAAACATTCTATTTGATTTATGTACCTTATTACTATATTTGTATCCAGTTATCATTAGATAAGTGAATATGAATATTAGATGAGTAAACATGAATGAATAAATATACCTTTTCAGAATTTAAGGATTTAGGATTAAAGTTGTGTTAACAAAATAATTTTCGACTAAAAAATCAACTTTTAGTTAAAAACTAAATAATTTTTGTAGTTTTCATTTGTTAATATATGATCAAGTAGGATGCTTTTGTACAGAATAATAATGTGTATTACAAATATTACAAAGGAAAACAGGCACAGAAGTATAAATATAATATTTTATTTCTAAATGAGGCAATTTTTCAAACAAAATTCTTCAATGAAAAATTGTATTGTAAAAAACATGAAGCAAGAGAAATATGAAAATTTTATGAACATGAATATATTTATGAGGAGTGACAGTTTTATTGATAATAAGTGACAATGTTATAATTTTATTTGATTACGCAGAACAGAATCTATAGAATATAAATGTCAGAGATATATAAATTAGCTCCCCCTGGAGGGTGAATATAATTTTAAAAATCTACATTTAGATATTTTTTTTGGATACATTTCTCTCATTTTAGGTCATTTGATTTCCAAGTCATCTGGCCACTCTGAGCCCAAAACTTAAGACAGGGTATTGTTATGAAAAGCAATTTTAAAACCCGGGTTTCACGACTGGGGTTAGGCAGTTTTGTGAATATAAATATTTTTGTAATTATTTTTTTCAGTTTGTTTATATTCTACATTTTTTTCGAATCTCTTAAATTGAAATCTACACAAATGTTAAGACCCCAAAAAGGAAACTCGGGAGTTTCGTTCAACGATACTCTTTCAAATTTCGGGCTCTGGTGTACAGTACAAACTCACCCAGTAAGTGTACAGTGTATAGTATGAACTCACCTGGCGGTTTTACCGGTTCCATTTCCGCTTCTCAGGGGACTCTCGTTGGATAATGACGCCATTTTGGAATCTTTCATTCACTATTTGTCAGATCTATACACTACTTTCAAACCGTCTGAACAATAATTAAAATTATTTATTTTTTCAAAGAGTTTTCTAAAAAGTTGATGCTTTCCTTTATTTGCATAGTACTGAAAAATTTAAGCCTTTTTAAAAAGTTTCTTTTCAAAATATTGGCCAATAAGAAAATTTTGAAAAATATTTAACCGACCTTGTATTCCAATCAAAAAATTATTTTTATATCTAGTATAAAAGTTGATGTCACAATTTAAAATATTTTGAAAAGCAAAGAATGTAAAATAATTTTAACAAGTCGAGAAGTTTTAAAGTTTCTCACGCGAAAGTTCAGTATCAGTTCCTACGTGAAGATTTAACCGATCAAGCTAATCTGTTCAGTGTTTATCAAATAGTTTATCAGTTCTCCTTGATTATCCCCTCAGCCCCCCCCCCCCTCTGTCCCCTCAGTCCCACATTCTTTCCAATTTACAAAATAGTTTTTGTATTTATACTTGTAAAGTGATAACATTAAAAAGTGTAATAAATGTCGTGTTTGCTATTTCATTCAGAATGGAATACCTCAGAGGATTTAGTAAAATCTTACTTTTGATATTTGAAAATGTGCTTTAATTGTAAGTTAAAAAGAAGTAACAAAAACAAAAAATTCCAAACATCAGTAAAAGTAAAAAATAGAAGTTAATATTATCAACTGTTTATAAGATTATGGCGGAAGGTTAAAATTACTAAGCATAAAATAATCCGAATTTAATTCTAAACTATCAAAATCGAACTTTTGACCTGCAGTTACAATGGCTTTTAACAAAAATAAACTTTATTCAGACATTAAAGAGACTGTAAAGGAAAAATGAAGCTCAGGAGTTGAATGATACAATGCAAGATATCTATCTGATGTTCCTGACTCGAGAAATTGATTTAAAACTGTGCCAAATTTATACGAAAATTCATATATATGCAATTTTGTATAAAAGTTGTAATATTAATCAAATCATTTTCAACAAATACGCAGTAATTTTTCATAATTCATCATTACAATAAATTGGTAAGTCGGGACAATAAAATAATCAGCAGGTAAAATAAAATGGTAAGCCGGTACAATAAAGTGGAAAGTATGTAATAAATACCGCGGCAGATCCCATAGTTACCCATAGATAAATTACGTTGTATATTGTCTGAAAAATCTAAATGCGCTTATCACTACGCAAATCTTGTAACCTAAACCTAGCTATGTCTGCAAATAACTACGTTAAACCTGTATTGTGATTAGCTGAACTACGTTGGTACATAACAACGCAAACCTTGTAATTATGTCGATTAAACTTAATCTGTAACCTAGAATCCAATATACATTTAGTTGGAATTAGACTCCCCTCTGATTACAGTATGAGAGTAATTTATTCTTGGTTATCGACCAAGAAGCGTCCTGAATCACTCTGTTGCAATATAGAAATAGTTAGGGAATCAATACAGATAAATACGTCCGGATTGACATTGACAGTAAAGTATTACTGAACTGAATAGCTCTCATGCCTCGGCAACCATAACGAGAGGGAACCAGTATCGATGCAGATAAAGCCATGTCCGGATTGACATTGATAGTAAAGTATTCCTGGAACCTGAGTCCCTGATTGAGTTGTACCTGGATTGATACAGGTCTGAAAGACTTTTATGAAGTAAGGCATTTACTACAATCAAGGATAAGGTAACAAGATTACAATTCAGTTTCTCCTTCTCAAGTGTTTGAACGACATTATTTGCAGACTGCAGTGGTTGTCCAAGCAGAACCAATATTGGAGACGAGAATAGGATATAATAGAATAGAATAGAATAGAATAGAGTAGAATAGAATAGAATGTAAAAGAAAAAACAAAGAGCAGTTTCTATAAAGCACATCTTCACAGACGGGAACTAATATCAGAGGTTAGAAAATAAGTAATTAAGTTTACACACAAAGATTATCAACTTTTGGTCCAAGTAGCACTAAGTGGCATCTTATCTTTCTTTTCAGATAAAATACTCATTTAAGAAAAATAAAAAGATTAAGGTATATTATCAAACTAATTTCATTAAGTCCATTGATAATTAGAAAACTCATTATCAGTTTCATTACCTTTTAATCAAAACATTCTTTGTCTGGATTTAATCTAAAATTAATCTTTGAAAATAATAAGAAAAAGATGAGGCAAAAATTGTATCATCAGAAAATTCCTTTGAAAAGAAGTAAATTGTTTTAAAAGATTCTTTCATCTTTATTTTGACAGCCAAAGATTTTCCTTTATTTTTACTTTATCGCGGAACAGTACTTGAGTAATTTAAGCTCCTTCTAACTCTACTTTGACATTTTTCTGAAAAAAATATTTTAGATTTATTTTATTAATGCCAACTTCAGGACAAAGTTATTATTATATTAGAATTATAAGTTTCTCTGGGCTACAGATTATAGTTGGAAATGTATTCGATGACCATAAATATGTTTGAATAGCACTTAGTGAGAATCCAATCTGTAACTGAATTACAATCAGGATACCTCGGGGCCCAGAGAGTCCAGGCTATAATTTGGGAAACACTTGTAATTCCAGCTGTTTCTGTTTCAGACCAACATTATGTAATGATTATTTATTTTACAGATTTTTAAACAAGATGTTTAACTCTTGCTTAGCGAAAGTAAAAGGCAGTGTTAAGGATTCAGATCTGGATCTGTTGGATTCGTAACATTTTGGCTTTCTGGATCCGGATCTTGATTTGCAAAAAACAAAAAAACTATCATATTATCATGTTCAATTTGATACACTGTATGTTATGTTATAAAGGGGTTAGCCCCGCTTTAATGATGGTATATCATGATTATTCAGAAACTAAACATGAAATCCAGCAATTTGGTCTTAATTACTTGTTTTAACAAATTCTATATGAGCAGAGCAATACATGCCATACTGTATCAGGCATAAAACAAATGGATTGACTGAAGAAAATTATGTATTGGAACTAGTTTGGTATATTTTGGTGGTTTTTGGACTTAGGCAATAAGAGGGAAACATTTTTTTTTTGGTACCATAAAAACAATTCTAAGATGTTATCACAGAAATTAAAAATTGCCGTCGCAAATAGGTTTTAATTAATGATAATTTAAGTGTAAAAATCACTAGTAAAGATGAAAATTAAAATGTTGAAAAGCCTATTGATATAGGTACTGCTGAAACCTGCTTAAATACCCAAATTGAATGGAGTTACGGCCGAAACACTAATTATTTTAGGCACTTCTTCACCAGTTTTCAACAAATTTCAACTCTGTTAACTGATTTGAGTGAGAGGAGAAGCTGAACCGCACCAGTTTGACATTTGACCCACAGATGACGTCACAAAACAGGTTTGGGGCATGGGCTTACCCCTATGCCATCCGACCTTTACCCGTTGGCCTTCCGGCTAAATGTCTTAATTTGTAAAGGCAATTATTGTAAGTCATATTAAATTAACCCTTTCTTAGAAAATGCCAGATTTTATTTAAGCACTGATTTTTTCTTGGTGTTCCAAGATTTTTTTGAGTAGATTATTGTCAGTGAGTACATACTTAAATAAAGAGTAAATTGCGAAAAACCGCATTTATTACCATGGGATGTTCAACGTCAGTGCACTCACAAAAACTGCAAAGTCATAAACAAAAATAATGTATTACAGTTACTTTTTCATTTTTTAACATTTTTTGGACCAAGCAAAACATAAACTTTTTTTAAAAATTCTATAATAAAAACAATGAATAATTTTTTTAAAAATGTAAAGGGTTTCTATAAAAGTTTTCTTGCAGAAATACTAGGGTTTTCGAGTATTATGTGCGTATTTTGGCATTAACGCTTAGAGATAATCTAATATGATATGGGACACTCTGTTTTATCTAAAAATCTTATGAATATACTGAAATGCAGGTCAGAAGACATACGGGTAAATGACGTAAATAGCTCAATGCTGCAAATAGATTCCATGACGTCTTTAAGATTTAAAATAATGCTGCATTCGTCTATAATTAGCATATAAGGAACACAAGGAAATGGAATCTGTGTTAGATCCCAATGAGGACCCCTCAGACCACCGCCAGGTGTGGGAAGCAACCATCCCGCACTCATTCAGCCCAGACCTTTCACCCCCCCCCCCCCTAAAGGTATTCCCCTGCTGCTGGTGGAATCATGGAGATCAAACTAATTAACTCCATTGGTTGGTTGGTATCTGACAACCGTTTATTAGGTGAAGCCTAAACAGTTGCCAGGATTAGTGATCCTGCAAGGAACATCCAGTGATCTCGGATCAAGTTTAGTTAGTCAGCTTGTTTCAGCAGCACTTCTTTAGAAGCATTGGCTCCCCCTAGGATTCGTGTAAGGGTTGCCGTGCTACTCAAGACCTTTTTTGTCATGAGGGCTTGTATTCCTGTTGTTGACCTTTCATAGGCCACTACCTGACAAGATACCACAACATGGTGTTCAGAAAGGTGGTTAACTAACCCTTTGTCAAGACAAAGTGGAAAGCTGTTCTCCTCTGTGTGAAAATATTGCTGATCACTGACCAGAAAAGATTTTTGCTAGACTATTCTTGCTCTATCTGTAACTAATTTTCATTGTGTATTCTTATAACTGTTTAAGTATTCCTTTCTTTCTACCAGTTCTTATGACTAATCTCCAGAACTACTTGGACATCAAGGTTGTTCTTGCATGCAGTCTACTTTAAAGGCGGCATTCCCGGACCTTTTCCGTGATCTGCATTCTGAGGGTTTTTGCTTCCTATATGAATAACCTTAAGAGCTTCTCTTTGTTCTTCTCATCCTCACCGGTTCCTAAACCTAAACCATGTTCCAGTTGTTTAACCTGCGACTCTACAACTATGCACTATGCATATACGAATCAAGAAATTTTTACAGAAGGCCAACGGGTGAGGGTTGGATGGCATAGGAGTAAGCGCATGCTGCAAACCCATTTTGTGACGTCATCAGCAAGTTGGATGACAAACAGGTGCGGATCGCCTTCCCTCCCTCTTTGAACTAGAGGTTTCAAGACGGTTCTATTGAAACCCATATCAATATGATTTTTGAACTTAAAATAGTTTTTAACACACCCTACTCTCTATCACTAGACTTAAATAATTTTCTTCTCAATATTTTTCGGCCGAATATTTTGGCTTCATCAGGAGTTTCTCCTACAATATTAAAGATATAAGCAAAAAATAAATAATGTTAGAAATGAATTTTTAAAATATGATTTTAAACTTTTTATTTCTACTTTTACTATTGATAATGATATGTTTACCTTTTTATTCCCATTTAACCCCAAATGCGGCGGACGGCCATTAATAATTTTAGTGAAAAATACCTGTTATAAACATGTCTCAGAATCCGTAGAAGAATACCTAACTGTTTCTGTCTGCAATCTGTTAATTTCCAATACTTTAAAATTGTTTTTTTTTGTAAAAGTTTACTTCAATTAATCTTTGCAATATTTCTATCCTAAGAGCAATATAAGGGAAACACGAACCAAAAACGATTGTTTTTTGCACACAAATACGATCATTTTTTGAATATTTTTCTCTAAGGATTAAGGTAAGGCATTGTGTCAGAAAAGCAAATGTTTACGATAAAATCCAAAAACCTTTAAAGTTTTTAAAAAACGAACCAAGCAATACCCTATCACTAAATGGAACTTTTTCTAAAATATTTATAAAAAAGGCCATTTTTGATCAGAAATTAAATGAAACGGAATGAATCTATCATTTCAACTGCACAGCATAATCTATTCTATTATTGTTTAGAAATTCCTAGGATTAGAGAATATATCTAAAGCTAGGCATATATGGAAGAAACTTTTAATTATGCCAAGAAATGTTTACAGTCGGTTAAAATCTAAGATTGTGGCCTTCAAAGAAACTTTTTTTCTTGTTTTTATTTTAAAATATACGAGGACAAAATGTTTTGCGGGCATAGTAGCATTTAAAAGTCAGTATAGTTAAATAAATGGATGTCATTTGACAAAAATGTTAAAAACTGAGTTGGATTTTCTATTTCTAGATATACGATTACGATTATCAATCATTTATTTAACTTATTTTTAAAAATCATTGGAAACTGAAATACAACAATACAAAATAATAGTGAATAATGCAAGCGAAAATCAAGTTTAAATCAACATTGTTTAATACTTGGTCACTATTAAACTTTGAATATTTCTAAATAATGAGAATAATCGTTGTGCTGTAATTTATAAATTAATGTGTGTGTTCAGTGGGCTGTATAAAACTACATATTTGGCTACACCAAAACAAACATGTACGTAGAATAAGAATTCTAAAGCACCATATTACATTATGTTTATAAAATCCCAATTTGACCTATAAAACATGAATTTTTCTTTTTCTCTCGTTTAAGCTTTTGTATAGGCAAATTCAAAAAGAAGTAAAAGAAAATTCTGATTTTCTAATCTATGCAATCAAATGTCGTACGAACTATGTATTCAAAAGATAAAATTATAAGTTTAAAATATTAAAGGTTTACACCATCAGGTTGCAAAGATATGGGGATTTAAAATAATTAAGTTTGTGGCAACGACTCAATTCCTGTGTAAGTTTAAAAAGATTGCTGAATTTGACAGAATTAAAATCAAAGAAACCGAACACATCTAGTCCTGTTTAGTCCAGAGTGTTTTTCCATTTTCTTCTTTTTGTCCTTTCTCCTTAACCTTCCTTCCCTTCTTTTTCAAGCTACTACGATCTACCCTTCATTTCTGATTTACTTTCTCCATTGCCATTTTATAATTAACTTTAATTATTAATGCATTCTATTATTCACTATTTTTCAGTTTTTTAATTCTTCTCTTTCTTTATTTTTTCTTTAAAAAGTTAAGTTTTTTTTTTCTTAAGTGTATTTAGAAAGAAATCCTGCAGTTGCGGTCAGACTAGTTCACAACTTTAAATTCAACTTTGAAACTTTGACAAGACTGAAAAGAGGTTCACAAGAACTTGGCATTCATCAAACTTTCAACAATTCTAAATTGAAACCCTGACAAACAAAACTTTTCAAGAAGTTTGTACACACAGTTTAAGGGATTGAGTGTTAACACGGCTGAACCAATCGGGCTTAAATCTTTGGAAGGACCTCACAGAACTGTTATTGATGTGAACTATTATATGAATTATGGAAGCCCAATGAAACAGAATATTCAGCAAATTACTTGATTATAATACGATTTAAATATCAGAAGAAGCCTGGATTGCTGATGGATCAAGAGCAAAGATAATTACTAACATGAAGACTGGCCCAGGAAGCCTGTTATTGCTATATATTTGGAATTACGAAACAATTAAAGCTAAAAAAATAAGCCGTGTAAAGTGTGTAAAATATAGATTCCTTCTAAATTATTTCAATAAAAGAATTGAACAATTGCTCCTGCTCTAATTTTCAAATCCTTATTTTTGCAAGTTGGAAGACATCAGGTTGCAAGGTTGCAAAAATTGGGATTGGATTTGAGTAATAATCAATTCTTTTAAATGAGAGAAGATGGATTAAAACTGTTTTTTAAAATTAACATTTTAATCCCATTAAATTTGTAAAACCTTATTATAAAAAATTATATTCTAATAGCACAACCAAAAAGATTGCGAAAATGCAAAAAAAAATTGAAGTTTTCGGAATTACAAATTTATAAGCTCCCTAAAACTAGACAGCACTTTACACATAGAATGTCAAGGTTGAATTTCATCATACAAGTATATTCTTTTAAAACCTCTGAACTTCTATTCTAAAATATTGCACCCACCCCATGTCAAACCGAAAGTTAATAATGGGGCATCTTAAAAAAAAAACATGAAATCAATAAACTTAAAAAAAAAGTTGGGTTTTTATTAGGGTCAGATGGCATCCATCAAGTAAAAAAAAATGTTGAAAATGTTTTATAATTATACCGTTAAATCATGATGCGTTGTTTCCCTTCGCGGTAGTCCGCCAAAACTAGATTTATCGGAGAATATTGGAGAGAAAAGGATGGGGAGGGTGGTGAGGTATCGACTGGAGAGGACTCTGCTTGGTATGACACTAACCCAAGAACTAAGTATGTGTGCTGCGGCCTCAACTTCTATTGATTTCAGCCTCGCCCACCAGCCTCACCCCAACCACTTACCATAACCTTACCCCCCCCCTCACCTTTCAGTACCCTATTTACCCCCCCCCCCTTCTAGACCCATCTTGAATTATTTAAATCAAATACAAATTAATACAGTCAATTTTATTCCAACTTAAATTTCCATGACATGAAAAGAATATTAAAAGGTTCTGTATAAGATAAAGGTAAGAGGGGGTGATTATATATTCCCAAATATGAGGTCTCAATGACTTAGTCCAAACTTATCACTATTCATGCACGCATGGTTGCATTTTCTTTAAAAAATCGCCCCCCCCCCCTTCAAAGATAATTTCCCCCCAAAATGTTAGGCGTAGCTAGAGGGGGGGGGACATAGACTTTGTTCCCTTACCCCCTAGTTACGCCAATGAAGATTGATAAAATAGATTGACTGAATAATGATAGTGAATGATGGGATTGGATTGTAATGGATGATTAATGAGCTGTGGATAGGATGGATTAAATAAAATCCCAGGAGAGCAGTTTGTATAAACTTTACTGGAGTATGTATCTTTGTATATAAGTATCTAAGTAAGTCAAACTACTTTATTCATTAAAAAACTCCTCTCCAAACTGGTAATTAAATCAAGGGTGTAAACTGAACAATTGACAGACAGATTGCTGAAGTGTTGTTTATCCACTTAATCTATGATATGGTCAACATGCTATGAGGGGGACCTAAATGTTGCATTCAAATAAAATTCATGTTGCAATAAATCAAATCTTGATAAATGCAATGATTTATTTTAACATGGTAGCCATCCCCCCCACCTCACTACAAGGGAACGTGTAGACTCTCCCCCCCACACCCTACTCCTCACCCCTGTTAACAGGGAACAAGAATTGGAATGTGTTGATAAAACAGGATCATAGAAGCCGCCAAAGATATTACTTAATATATTATATATGTCTTAATTTGAAGAGGAAAACATTCATATATTGCTAGCGTAAACTCCACTTAGTTTTACGGCAATCTGGAAACTATATGAAAGATAAACACACAGATTTCTCCGGCCTCAATGACCAGTCAAAGGTGAAGTAATATATTTGTAAATAATATAATCACGTCATAAAAGATAAAAGTAACAATATATAAACAAAAACAAAAACAGATTTCAAATGTGATACCTAGCTTTACCTCGACCAAAGATTAACTGAATATGAGTTTGAATTTTATGAATGATGGTGGTTTAGATCTAAGGTGGAGGGGAATAGAGAGAGAGTTGGGTTGAAGAATTCGTAACTCTCTCAAGTTGAATGGGTAGTGTGTGTACTGCAGCATGATATTTGATATTTGATATTCCACCAGCAAACCTGAACATTTCAAATTTGTTTGATAATTACATCAGAACTAACTTGGAAGTTATAACTTTTACTCGTCTTGGATTCACGCGGGAGGCATTCATCTACTTAATATTGTTTTTGCAGTCCTAATACTTCAAGTTCAAAACTAGTTTTAAAGAGTAGACAGCACACCGAGATAGTAGGTAGACACATAGTTGGTAATATTACAAAAAAAAACAATATACTGTAAAAAGCTGTATCTAATAAAAATCCATTTATTTAAAATGAAAGACATGATTTAGGAGATATTAAGTAGTTTAAAAAAAAAAACTTAAATACCCCACCCTTTCATGAATGAAATTATCAAGATTTATAGTACATTGCATTCTTCAGAGATGTGTACTACAGGGCCGGCATGAAAAAAAAGAAAAAAAAAAGATTGTCTGTATTTCTTCAGAAAGAGTTTTTACAACTTTCAATCTTCATAAATTATCCGATATACTTATTCTCCCAATTTTCAACAGTAATTGTAAAGTGACCGCATTTTGGGAAACTTGGTTGTTCTCAATTCCACTGTTCCTCACTGTATTTGATCGAGGATAGCAATACTTTTATTTCTTAAAAGTTCAGTACAGAAAAGTTGCAGAATATAGTTCATTAATGTGCTATTGTGGAATATTTCTGAGAGCGGCGAGCTTGGGACTTATTTTAAATATATTTTCTTTTAATTAAACCAAGTAATGACTAGGAACTGCCTGATCAGATGCGTCAAATATGTGTGTGTACTACAGTGGGAGGAGATCAAAACAAAGAATCCGGGGGAAAAACATCATTTATGTATGAGAATTTGAGGGAGGGGGTAATGAAGATCTGAAGCTTAAAATTTGCACTTAAAAGGCAAGAATATGGAAAGATAAGAAACAAAGAAAAAATTCATAATAATTTCTTGAATATTTACTGTCACAACACAAGATAAAGAAAATTACTTGTATTTTTTAAAGCTTTGGTCCTACTATATCACAGGTTGTGGGAACTTTACTCCCAAAGAGTACTGAGTACATTTCAGTTTGGGGTTCCTAGTGTAGTTCCTTTGATTAAACGAACTTAATGTTTTAAATATTGTTAAAGCTAAATATAATTAATAATTAATATTCCCTTTTCCCGGAGGCCTGAACAAATAGAAATAAATTCAGAGTGTAGAAAGTAGTAAAACTTAATGCTTCATAAAAGTTAAAGATCTCAAAGCACAAATTGAATTATTCATTTACATTATAGCAGACCAGGTTTTAGTTTGGTGGAGCGCTGCGTTTAGTTGCGCATCTCATATCCTTCAGGAGAAGTGAGAAATGTACATAGAATAAAATCAAGACTTTATCTTCAGCCTGGTGTAAATGAAAGAAGGAGTCTAATCCCTAATGGGTATACAAGCCATGCACAATGATACCGTTTTTTACTTGATCAGCTGTGAGGACTGGACTGCTGTGGAAGATTCCTCTCAATGGGGTTTTAGGGCTTACACCTCCCCATTTTGCATAAGGGGTGCAGTTATGACTTTCATTATTTCCTTTTACTCGGAAAGAGTATAATAGAAGAAACACAGACAGCAATCCCCTATATCGTTCCTCCTACAAACCTCTTTAAATCTCTCTCCTACCTGCTCCACAACTCGATGTCAAAAGAACTATTTGGAGAGGCCTCAAAGTGTTGAATAAATGTTGATAAAAAAGGTTCAACTTGTCGGTGGTAGTGAGGGTAGTGGGGAATCGAAAAATAAATTATTGAATAAATGTTGATAACAAAGTTTCAACTTGTCGGTGGTAGTGAGGGTAGTGGGGAATTGAAAAATAAATTATTGAATAAATGTTGATAAAAAAGTTTCAACTTGTCGGTGGTAGTGAGGTTAGTTTAAAATAAAAAAAAAAATTTGAAAAATATGTTGATATATAGATTTTAAAAAGTCGGAGGTAGTGAGGGTAGTGGCAAATTGAAAAATAAATTATTGTATAAATGTTGATAAAAAAGTTTCAACTAATTGTCGGCGGTAGTGAGGGTAGTTTAAAATAAAAAAAAATTTTGAAAAAAATGTTTATATATAGATTTTAAAAAGTCCCCACTACCCTCACTACCACCGACTTGTTGAAACTTTTTTATCAACATTCATTCAAGAATTTATTTTTCAATTCCCCACTACCCTTCAAGTTGAAACTTTTTTATCAACATTTATTCAATAATTTATTTTTTGATTCCCCACTACCCTCACTACCACCGACAAGTTGAAACTTTTTTATCAACATTTATTCAATAACTTATTTTTTGATTCCCCACTACCCTCACTACCACCGACAAGTTGAAACTTTTTTATCAACATTTATTCAATAATTTATTTTTCAATTTGCCACTACCCTCACTACCTCTGACTTTTTAAAATCTATAAATCAACATTTTTTTCAAAATTTTTTTTATTTTAAACTACCCTCACTACCACCGACAAGTTGAAACTTTTTTATCAACATTTATTCAAGAATTTTATTTAAATAAAAAACTACCCTCACTACCACTGACTTTTCAAAATCTTAATTTCAACATTTATTATTTTTTTTTCATTTTCAAACTACCGTCACTTCCAAGACAAAAAACTTAAGCAAGTCTTAAAGAAAAAAAAAGAGGCAATTTAAAGATTTGTAAAGTTGAATTTCTTGCTAAATATTTTTTTTATCAAGATTTTACAAAAAAATCTTATACTTTTATAAGAAAGGTATCTGCTAACTACCATACATACCTATGTTAATTAAAAATTCACCTATTTTTCAGCAAAAAAAGGCATTTTATACGTTCACTGGAAGACGTCCCACCCTGGGGAGGGGGTGAGATGATTGCTCTCCCTCCCCCACCCGCCTCCCCACCCACAAGAAAATATTATGGAAATTGCGTTTTTGCTTAATCAGATGCAATTCAAGAGTTAACAATTCTATATAGAGTTCCAAGAAAGACAGCAAGATCAACAGCTAGTTCAATTAAATACAGGGTTCAGAAAAAAAGCAAGATCCTTTAAAAAGTGGTCAACTACAAGGAAAATTCATTTCTTCTTATTTTCAAAATTAGCGGAATATGATTAAAAGATGTACGAAAGAAAATGAAGAACAAGAAATATGGAAATCTCCAAAAATTTCTATCTGATATCATATATATATTTAAAAATATTGTAAAAAAATTAAAAATAAGTAATGAAAGTTAAAATTGAATCAGAAAAACACTTGTAACTATTACAATAGCAGACCTAACCATCATTTTCTATCAGTTCATCTATATTTAGTAAAAAAAAATCCTACATGTTTAATGAACCCATGGATATCCTATTTATTCTTTATCATAATATGTTTATAAGGGCACCATTAATAATCAGACAGCCTTTTTATTGTTATAACCTGGCCTGGATTGTAGTGGTGGTGGTGGGGGGGGGGGGTGCATTAAAGTTGAGGGGGGCATTCAAGTTGGCTCAAGAAGAAGTTAAACAACTAAGTGTATCTTTAACTGCTTGTGTGGGAGATGGTTTAGAGCGGAGAAAACTTCAGGAAATCCGTTTCCTTTCAAACTTTAGAATAAATTCAGGGGGGGGGGGGGAAACTACAAAATAGGGTTTTTAGGGACAGCTGTAGGATAAGGAATGAATGAAGAGTTAATAATAGGGTTTTCCAACAGTACCAAATTAATTCCAAGGCAGAAATGTCGTTGAGACAACTTTTCGCTTTTCAAGACTTTTAAGTTAATGGACGATTTGAGGTTACACAACATTTTGATACAGTTTTTTCAAATTTTAACACCGAGAGAAGATAGTTACAAGAACCTAAAAAAAAGATAGTTAACCATAGAACCTACACAGAAGTGGTTGCTGCATGCTGGAAAAAAAATGTAAAGAACGATTATGCTCTATGAAATAATTGGAATTGATCAAGAATATCTGTGAGTGCTAATTGAAGGGCACATTATGACATAGGATTGATAAAAAGATAATCGAACGCTGATGGAAAGATTCTAGGATCGCTTTATGATTGATTCTTAAACTTTCACAATGATCTAGACATAAGAAGAAGCTCAAATTTGTGTGACCCACCAATACTGGCACGACATTGTGACCTTGTAGCTCCTCTAATATGAATATTAAGCACAAGGAAAGAAAAAGAAAATTTATCCGGGCTGAAAACTTTAGAAAAGTGGATATACAGATTAATGCTTGATCCTCTCTTTTTCTTAATATCGAGACTAACCTAATCTTGTACTTGTATCCTGAAAAGTGTTTAAAATTCAACCAATCAGAGTCGCGCATATGAAGCCGATAAGTTTGAAATTTTGCGCGCCATTTAAGATTTTTTAACTTTAATAATTTATTTCAATTAAATTTTACAATATTTTAAAATTTTAATATGATATCAGATGGAAACATTTTGAGACTTCTATATTTCTTGTTTTTAATCCTTTCTTCTTGATCTTCCATTCCTTGTCCATCCTTCAATCACACTATGGCTAATTTTGAAAATAAAAATAAATGAATTTTTTGGATGTTTTCTACAGCTAGCCAAATTGCAGAGGTAGAACTATTTTTTGAAGCCCTGTATCTATATTCTATAAACGGGAGGTGCTCTCTTATTTAAAAAAAAAACGGTTTTTGATTTTTATGTACTGTCCGAGAAAGAACGGTTTAAGAAGAATATCAAAGGTGTGTCTATTGGATACTCAGATTAAATAATCGGGATTAAGGATATCTCATTTTAAAGTTTTCAGCTCTGCACTGGTTGCATATTAGATATTCAAAACATTCTTCAAAATTCAAGTTCTTAAAATTGATCTTTTGAGTTATGAAAACATACAAGATTCTAATATAACGCTCAATCTACTTTAGTTTCACTTGGTTTAAGAGGAAAGAGTTAAAAGTTCTGATTAATAAATAAAAAGGTTTCAACTTTCAATACTGATTTTAAAGCTCTGAAGATGGTGAATTTAAGGGTTCTCAATAATAAAACCCTTTGAAAACCTCAGAGTTTAGAGGTTAACAAAACTACAAATAAACATCTTAGTCATAACAAGTATTCTCAAAGTAAGATAAAACATCAAAACCTTTTATTTTCCTACTTATCTATCTATCTATCTACCTATCTCAGACGGTAATGCATTCATTTAAATTCAGTCAAGGAAAATTAAGAGTTACAGCTTTCTGAATTTAACTAACAAACTATAACAAAAACCTCATCTAGTTAAGCTAAAAGGCAAAAAAATGTAATTTAAAAAAAAGATAAATCGAGATTGTTTGATTAATGATATTGTCTTTGATCATTTTTGATGATTTTTTAAAGATATTTAATAAAGAAAAGAAAACCAAAACAATTTTAAAATTATATAATTCTCAATATTTATTTCATTTAATTTTAAGCATCAGTAATAAAAAAATCTCATCATAATAGTCAGATCATTTACAAAATACAAGTATTTTTAATTTTAAGCACCAATAAAAATAATCGTTTCAGATAAATTGTAATTATCATTGGACCTTGTTCATAGCTCCTGAGTGATTGTCAATAATATCTTTCCTAATAAATGTTTCAAGTCTTGGAAAGACCACTAAACTGAAATCTTTCGGAGTAACTTCTCCATAGAAAAATTAAGTTTTGATGAACATCCATAAAGTGATTTTTTTCAAGCCAACAATTATTCTTTTTATCCAGTCCGAAGTGTTTCGTTGTCGTTCTCAAGCATTTAGTTTTAGTTTTTAGGTCCCCTTCGTAACCTTGATCCATCAGCACATATACACTTCTTGAAGTCAGGCCTGGATCTATCTGCACATGGTGGTTCTAGGAATGTTCCGCTCAAACTAGCATCAGATCCATCAGGACAAGCTCCAGGGCAGTCAGGATAGGACCCGTCATGACAGGGAGGTTTAGGACGAGGAGTAGAACCATCTTCACAACTACAGGTCGGAGAGTTACCTCCCAGCTTACAGGGAGGAATATCACATTGACAGGATGCACTGGATCCGTCCTCGCATATCAAGGAGGGATGAGGTCCGTAGATGAAACCTTGGGAGGATACTAAACTGATACAGAAAGCTAGAACAACAACGGAGATTTGCATCTTTATGAGACGACGGTTAAATAGTCACTAAAAACATTAGTTTATTCTGCTGATAATGAAAGCGAACCTATACGTAGAATAGTGGATCAAAACATATTTTATGGCAATTTTTACCAAAACAAACTGACCATGTTTTTCCTTTGTTCCGTTGCCCGTGACCAATAGTTTTTATACACATTTCATGATAAATTACTTAGTGAGTCATTATATATTCTGTACTTTGCAAAATAATGGCGATTCTCTTAAAATATTCATTGAGTTGATCTAAAGGAATTGAGTTTTGCCCCAAACTCAATTTTTCTAATCCCTATATCTTTGCAACCTGATATTATAGACATTTTAACAGAGTTTATTGTATAAAATATCTAAAGTCAACGACATTGTGTTGAAAAGGTACAATGAACAGAGCTGAAAACTTTAGTGAAAGATATCCTTAATCCCGATCGCTTAATCTGATTATCCAATGTACACACTTTTGATTTTCTTCTTAGAATCTTCTTTTTGGATATTTCTACTGTATAAAAGTTACGTTTGAGAACAATTAAAGATATAATGCTATATCGATTGGACTAATATCTGATTGAAAAAGTCAGTTGTTCACAAACCGGCTTTTAGAGCATTTAAACAAATATAAATTCAATCATGTTATATGAAATTATTAAAAAACATATTTTAGGACTATTGTCATTTTGAACATTAATCTTAATAAACATTAATCCAAAACTTTCGTTTTTTTTAATCGATGTTTAGATCAATTGATATGACACCATCAACACCAGAAATCACAAGCGGTTTTCAAAAGTTAAAGAGTACATCTTATCATGACACGCTGATTGGTTAAATTTTAAACTTCTTTCTTGGATATCGAATTCGTATTAAAATAACCATGGGTTTAGTAAATTAGGAGTTCAGCATTAATCTTGATATCCACCGTTCTTAGAATTGGGATTAGAAAATCAGAGCTTGCGATAAAGTCTCAATTAGTTTTTGGAAAACTTTTTAGCTTTAAAAGGCTTCTAAAGCAAATATTTTAGCTTTTAAATATTGTTTATTAAACAGTTATTGTTAATATTGATTAATTTCAAAAAATTCGAAAATCCACATTTTTTCTAAGCAAATTTTTTTCAGTTTCGACCGGTCATTTACCGTCCTGGACGAAATTCTTTGATTTAATATTTTAATGTTTAATCCATAATGCCAAGGTAGATACTAGATACTACTGAGAGGATGATCAATCTCTATTCTGATTGAATTCCAATAAATTATATATTGGGTTCTCATGCAAATCGAAAATTTATCTAACCTAACGAGAAATTGTAGTACACCGTGTACTGTGTTAATCCCAGGGGAATAATTTATACAATTTATTAATTCAATCTTGGAATCAAGAAATATACTTAATAATTCTTCATAAAATTATATTGTCAGTCAACCCTTTCAACCTTGGTCTGATCAAGGATAACTGTTATCCTTATTTTACTGGTTGAAAATTGATTAGCTTATGTTGTGCACCCTATTTATTTAAAACTTTCGAAAATGTACTCGAAATGGGAAGTCGATGTTTTAATCATGATAAGACAAATCAAATATAATTAATGGTGAATCAACTCGAAATGAAAAATGGCAATTTAAATATTATAAATATCATACCTGGTCTGTCGTCGTCTATATAATAACGATACATTCACAATAAATATTTTTACATTTTCCTCTGAAACAATTAATTAATATCCTACCAATCCATATTATTTCTATAATTACACAACGACGGTAAAAATATTGTAAATTTATCACAGATTTACAATTCAAAGTATAATTACTTGAGAACTATACAACAAGATATTATAAACAGAGTTAACAGTGATGTACAGTAATTTAATTAGGCATACGCATAACAGTTTGAAACATAGAAATAATATTTTTTCTTAAAAACACAATCCTTGACGAAATGAAATGGTAAGCTGGCCATCACAGGTAAGGATTGTATTGGTAAGAAACATATTCAATCTTATTTTTTCCCTTTTACTTCCATTTACCGGAAGTTTACTTCCCTTTTCCGGAAGTAGTAAAAAGGGACAGATGCGCAAAGAGAAAGAGGTGGGGGGGAGGGGAGGTTTACAATTGATATTCATAATTCTATCAGATTCTTCAGTTGAGCGTGATGGACAATTTTCTAATGGCTTCAAAAACCCGTAGACTTTCAATAATAAAAAATAAAAAAATTTAGAGTATACTTTATATGCTTTCGTGATAATAATTGCTACAATAAAAAGATCAATTTAATTACAAGACGGACCGGAATTAAAGAATTTCTTGAAGTCGTTGCACTCCCTACCACCGGTTCAAATCCTGCCAGACCACTCATCAATTTATTCATGAATACTCATGGGTTATTGAATCGGTGATTCAGGATTTGAACCGGTGCACTAGTAGGAAATTCAGCGACCTCACCAATTCATTAATTTCGGTCCCTGGGTCCAGTTTGAACCAGCTATACAAATGATAATATAATTACTAAATGTTTAATTCCTAAATCATGATATAAATACATATCTTCTAAAAGCAAAATTAAATTAAATACAACAATACAAAATGAAAAATTGATATAAATAATGATCTAGTATGTCGAATATCTAAATACAAAAGATTAGCGCGATAATACAATATTTGGCATAAAATTCTTTTAAATTAGAGCTTTTATATTCAGTTCTTTTAAACAGAAGATAATAAGGTGAAAAAGAGAGCTTTCGAAATCAGTGTAGGCTTGAATCAAGAGTTGATTTATTCAATGGCGGATCGGCGGAATGATGGCGAATAATAATTTCTAAAAAATGAGGGGGCGAAAACCTTAAAACTTTAAACCGGAAGACGAGCACAACTTTTGGCAACGGAGTTCTTAGAAAGCTTGTCAAGTACTAGAACTGTCTGATTTACTATTTATGTACAATATGTGCAGTCATCACTGGACAGAATATAATCTATTTTTATTCAAAAGTAAGATTTTCTGGGTTTTTTCCAAGAAATAAGTATAAACTTTCTATTCCACAGTTGTTCAAAATGTACAAAAATTTAAGGTTGATCAAAATTAAAAAATTACCAGGGTGCTTATAAAACGTACACTAAAGAGGAGCGTTCGGAAGCTTAGAAAAAAATCCAAACTTTTGGTTAAATACTCCGAATTCAATTAAACAATAAACAATAAACCTGGGCCAAATCTTTTTGAAAACTTTTTAATTTGACTCTTTTTCTTATTTCTACCTATCATTAAGTGTTGAGCTTTAGTCATTTTATCTGAAGTAAAGACATACTTTGGCAAATATTTGGTTGACATTGCAGACGACTTTAAGAGAAAAATGTTAATTCTGCTCACATGAGTCTGACAAAGAAAAAAAATCTTGATTAATAAATTCAAATAATAATTTCTTCTTCAGGGAACCGAAATATTTAAAGTGGGTAGAGCAACAGAGTAGCCAAAAAAAACAATAATTGCTCATGGCACAAGCATTTGTACAATTAACATAATAATGATCTGCTCACCGTAAAAATTTCTAGTTATTAGTTGGCGTGGATGAAACAACCTTTTTATCTGAAAAAATAAAATACTAATAAGAAACTACGTAAACCTAAGTACTGTAGTTAGGTCGTGGGTTAGTATTTGTAATGGCGCGGAAAGTTTAGAAATCCGAGACCATTGGTCATTGGTCAAGAGAATTTGGAAGTGGTAATATGGACATCAGAAACTTTGTTGGCTAAATATTGGACTTGGCTTTGGTCGTGCCATCGTTAAACTACATCTATGACGGCAAGAAAATGAGAAATGAGAAATAATTGTTGGCCATCTTGATAAATGGTCTGCCATCTTGTTAAATGGTCGGCCATCTTGCTAAATGGTCTGCCATCTTGTTAAATGGTCGGCAATCTAGTTTAGTTATCGGCCATCTTATTTTTCAAATAAATGCTTGAACATTAGTCTTGGCTGAAGTACACTGAATAATGTTGTCCTAAGGCTACATGTTGGTCATCTCGACAGTGGTTGTGGAGGCTGCTGTTGCATTCTGTTCAACACTTGGGGATCTAACATTAAAAAAAAAGGTTTCATAATACTAAGAGTAACAAAATTATTTTTTTCTTTCTTTAAATTTTAATCTTATGGGTGGGAGCTCAAGTCTGATTTCTAAGGATTAAAGGTTGATTGCAATTATAAAAATTATTATTATTATTATTATTATTATTATAAAATAGATGCTATTTATAATTCATACCCTTCCAGTCGTTCTACTTAAAATTGAAATCAGTTTGCTCAAAAATTATTTTTATCTCATTAATGTTTACCTGTAAAATCTATTGAATCCAGCTTGAGCTTGATTAGAAGCTGCTTTAGCTACTTTCTTCTCCTCATCCCTTTAAATTAAATATAGGTCTAAGATGTAACTTCTAATCATAAAGGTGAAATAGCACCATTACATACCGTCTCAATGTAATGCCTTTTTGACATACTGTCTCATTGTCAAACTGTCTCATTGTCAAACTGTCTCATTGTCGTACTGTCTCATTGTCAAACTGGCTCACTGTCAAACTGTCTCANGAATTGTCCAACTGCCTCATTGTCGAACTGCCCTTATGTCGGAAATGTCAAAAAGTCGAACTGTATCAGTGTCGGAACTTTTACAGTGTCTGTTTCATTGTCACTCTGTGTCGAACTGTTTAATATAATTACCTGGCAAACCGTCTCTGTTTGACAGCTATTATAACATCCGATGGATTGAATGTATTCTGTATAACTCTCCCAAAGACCCTAGTAAGAAAAGGAATTGATAAATTGGAGTTCAACATCAAGACAAGACTTTTGAGTAAGATCTAAGGTCCTGTCCGCCGGGATTTAAAAGATTCTTTTTAGTAAAATCAACAAAAAAATCTTTGAAGTAAAAACTAATCCTTTGGAATAAATAGAATAACGTAAGATTGGCATCTTTCTCAAGTAAGAAAAAAATACTTTTCTATTCACAGTTTAAAGAATTTTCTAAACATGTTCTTCTCCTTCCATAAAATTATATGATCCCAGCACAATGCTTCTAACGATTATAATCTGTTCTTCTCAACACTTTACAGGATTTAGAAACAAACAAGAAAACATGAAGCAATATAGAACACTTTGCAATCAGAACTAAAATGCAACTGTGATGCTGAGGATTGATGAAACATGTTTTACAATAATATTAACATGTAAACTCTATATGTATTCTTCAAGGGGGGGAGGGGTCTCCAAAAATATTGAAAACACATCCAAGTTAAACCTTTTTTAAAAATCTTACCAAAAAGCCCCGAAAAACCATATGGAACGTAATTGGTTGGGTAAGGAGGGGCATAAACAATTTTCAGCAAATTCCATGTCCATGGAATCAGCTAAAAAACAAAATTTAGACAAAATATTAACAACGTTTTACCTGGGCAACGCAGAAACTACTCCAGTTATAAGAAGAACTAGGTAGTGTTTAGGATCAGACATGGCATGCTGCATTACAAGATACGGGTTCGTTAATCCTGAAATAGGTATATATAATATAATATAACATAGCATGCTGCATTACAAGATACGGGTTCGTTAATCCTTAAATAGGTCTATATAATATAACACAGCATGCTGCATTACAAGATACGGGTTCGTTAATCCTTAAAAAGGTCTATATAATATAACACAGCATGCTGCATTACACCGCATGATGCATTTTGTGACAAAACCTCAATTTCTTTTTACCATATTTCCGTTATGAGTTTCTTAAAGTATAATAATATTACCTTCACATTCACTACAGACAGCATTGTAAATGAGACCAAAGGCAAGGTATAAACCTACAGACGTAATCATGGCCAGCCAGTGAACAACAGTCTAAAATATTATATATGCAAACGATGATTAAGATTAAATGTTTAATAAGGTGGGTATTTTGTGCTTGCACGAGACGATAAAGGAAAATGAGGAAGGAAAGTGAGGAAGAAAAATGAGAAAGAAAATGGAAAAGGAAAATGAGAAAGGAAAATGAGAAAGGAAAATGAGAAAGGAAAATGGAGAAGGAAAATGAGATAGGAAAATGAAGATAAAAAGTGTGGACGGAAAATGAGGAAACAAAATGAAAAAGAATTATGAGGAAGGAAAATTGAGAAGGAAAATGAGAAAGGAAATGGAGAAGAAAAATGAGAAAGAAAAATCATGTGAGACATTTATGTAAGTTTTTAAAGCAATTTTTTACATTTTAATAAAAATTAGACAAATTTTTTATCGATCGCGTTTCCTTGACAGTCTACACAAAAATTGTGGAAAGACCCTTAAAGAGAGTTAAAATTTACCCATGATTTCGTTTCTACTCCTAGTTGTATAAGCATCACCAGAATACACTGGGAGCAGATTAGAGTTCCAAACTCCCATACTCCTATACTACTACCTGTATACACTCCTAGGCATGACAATCAATCAATCAGAAATTATTAAATCAGTCATATTTGATTTAGTCATTCAATTCTAATTAACTTAGGTAACTAAATCAAACCACTACTCAATTCCAACATTATTATCAAATCACGAAAATTAATTAATGGCAAATACATAAAATTATTCATCCACTTTTCAAAAATCAAATCAAATCAAGATTTATTAATTGTTAAATTAAAAGTCTTCTATCATGACTTCGTGTGATAGGAGGCCTAAACTAGACGATCTTGAGGTCAATAATTTTAAGTTATTTTAAAAATCTATTTCCTAAGACCTACAGTGGTTTGTCAGATTCAGAACGGTACCCTTGACAACACTGTTTCATCAAGAATAAGTAAGATATTAATATGTTACTCTTAGTAAAGATCATTTCAATAGTTAATTTATACTAATGAAGCGACTGGAATTCTACTGCAGAATTAAATGCCTTTAATGCTAGAAAAACGACTGTATCTTTCATATTATTAATTAGCTAAAGGTGACGTTCTGAATTGACCATGCCCAGATACGTATTCAGGGTGGGGCTATGGGGGTGTAGCCCCCCCCCCTCCCGAACCAATGAAATCTATGGATTTCAGGGGTTTTTAGGTACCAACGGATGATGAGTCCCGCTCCTTGGAAAGAAAAAAAGTTTGAGCCCCCCTCTGGACAAAATCCTGAATACGAAACTGGGCCCATGCCCCTCGATAAATGGAGGTTGACATTAAAGTACAACGACAATCCCTTTATGAATTAACACTTACCAAATGCAATGAAGAAGAGAAGAATTGATGTATAAAGTGCTTCAGCCATATTGATCCAGAAACTATAGGGTTTATACACAGTACTCAACCTTGAATAGTATATTGATCAACTATTAAAAAATATTTATCAAAAGGTTGAATTGTTTAACTACTATTCCTAACCCTATTTCCAAACTATTATTCAATCTTAATAATCTTATTATTCTATCTATTAGTAATCAGTTAAAGATTTAATTAATTCCAAACTTAATTAGCTCAATGATAAATCAATTACTTGATAATCAAACATCATATCAATTTAAATTTCAATCTTTATCTAAAAGCCGTTTATGGAATTTGATCATCGACCCATTAATCCATGGGTTTATTAATCCTTTATTTAACCTTTGAAACGAAACCGACCTGCCAACACTGTAGAGCTTAGGCTGTGAAGTAAGGAGGTCCGCGGGGGCGTTCCTATCGAACACGCCTACTGCCACAGGAGGCAGGGAGGTGAACAGAAGATTGAACAGCATCAAGTACATCTGGTCAATCATAACTTGACCTGACCAGCCACAGAACAGCTGGTACCTAGAGTACATTCCTTCTTTAACATTACTTTATACAAGGAAAGTAACCCTGAGGGCAGGGGATTTCTAAATATTTTAAGTATTTAGAAAATGTTGATTCCCCTAATTCATATATCTATAATTAGCTTTAAAAACAAAACAAAAAAACAATCTTATTAAAAAATGACAAAATTAAGGATGGTTCAAAATAAGAAATACCCACCCTAGTTCTTAAATATCAAAATTTGTTTAATATTTGTAATTAATTTTTTCCGTCCTCATTCCCCAAGAAAAGAAAGAACTATGTAATGTATAAAAAAGTTTATAAATTTCTAGAAAACGTGACAAAAATTAAATTATTTTGTTTCTCTGAATAGTAAAAGCTCACCAGAAACATACAAAGACAAAAGTTGCATTTTTGAAGAAAAAGTGCAACACCATCCGACCCAGTCTAGGATACAGAGCAATATTTTTATAACAGGGGAAAATATTTCAAATGTTCATAACAAATAATGAAAAAAGCGTTTTTTCCAGAGCCTCACTTTTAAATTCTTCCTAAATGCTTTTATTGTTACTTTTGCAGAATGCACAATAAAATTATTGAATCTAAAAATAGATCAATCAATCATAGCACTTTTCTTTTTTCAATATCAATTATTAAGAAATTATTATTTATTTAAAGGTTTAACAATACTGGCAACTTTTGCACTGACGGAAATAATTTGAATCGGTTTAAATGAGCAGAACTTAATACAAACTCTTTCTTAATTCAAACATCTCTTGAACAATGAAACACAAGCGAATAAGTTGAACTAATTTGAACCATATTAAAGTGAGTCTGTTTAAGCTGTTGTTGGGAGATATTCAGTTCTTGGCAATAAAATAAGAAAACTTACACTGATATATTGTTGGGGGGAAAAAAGTAAATAATATCATTAAAATATGTGAAAAAAGAAAAAAGTTGTACAAAGTGTGAAATCACCGCTGTAATATGCAAAAATATTCACTAAAAGGTAGAAATTCTAGATCTTAACAGCTCCAAGTTCCAAGTTTATAACATTAATAAGAATGTAGCACAGCCTCTAGAGGTTAATTTAGCACAGCCTCTAGAGGTTAATTAAAATATTGCCACATCCCTGTCATAACTCCAGTGTCCATGAACTAACAGTAACCGCTCAATAAACCGAAATCTAAATTAAAATTGTTTAGGTCTCATTCATCATTCGTCATTCGTCATTCGTCATTCATCATTCATCATTCATCATTCATCATTCATCATTCATCATTCATCATAATTTAATTTCAAACAAATCATTCAGATATTACAACCTATAGTCATCGATTACCTTTCGCCACATTTGTATATAGTTTATATGTTGTAATATTTTTTAGTTAATTTGTTTTGAAGTTGTTTATTTCTCTTTTTGTTTGCGCAACTATCGAAGAATGCACGCACCATTCACATTTTTCGAAATCCGTTAAAACGTTTTCTAAAAAATTAAAATATTATAAATATAAACTATACACAAATGTGGCGAAAGATAATCGATGACTATAGGTTGTAATATCTGAATGATTTGTTTGAACTTAAATTGATTTTTTACGGTCTAAGTCATATGTTGCAATTTTCTGAATTTGTATGGGCGCTAAGTTATTCGGTATGAGACGTCTTAAACAATTTTCTCCTTATAGACGCAACAGATAGAAGTAAAATTAGTAGCGATCAAAGCGCTCTTTTATCGCATTCAGCCTATACCCCCTTTCATTTTTCGCGAACACTCCCTTTAAGTTCAGTTTTAAATCTGATTATTTCTAGATTGTAGGTCAAGGAGCTGTTGGACACTTCCCTAGCTGTATGATATGATATGATATGATATAATTTGATTTCAGTTCAGTTTTAAATTTAGTTTAGTGCACACATTAATGAATTGTTTACGACCTAGTTTAATGTACAATACCAATGTCGAGATTAACGAATGTAAATGTTTGAAATGAAATGAAACTAAATTAATGTTGTATAAAAGTTAACCTTGAAACTGCAAAATCTGCCGCCATGACAGCCTGCATTCCCTCCTAGAAATTATACAAAATGTTTTAACAAATTACTAAAAACGGATTGTTATATGCAAATGGTTCTTTTCGTCAGTTTTGAAATGGACATTAACTGAAATTTGAACTGAGTCTCTATTTAAAGAGGGCCGAACCTGATTATCAACGTGGTTCTGTTGTTAAACCAGTGCCTAGGATACATTTAATTTTGATACGGATCCGGATCCTGGATGCGCACTGGAAAAAAATGGATCCGGATCCAGGTCATTTCTGTAAGATTTACTGAATCTTTTTAACAAAAAATAATTTTAAAATTTTTTGTTTTATTTTTTTCGCAAATTTTTATCCTAAAACTTGATAAACCATTAAGAAATGTGGAAAATTTTATAATCTTTTTTTTTCATAAGTATAGATGTTGGTTTTAGGAGTAAAAAAGGTGTTTTTTTTTGCAGTTTTTGGTTGATATTTTACCCCTTCCTCATAGTATTCTGGTTTGAAAACTGACTGTTTTATTCTAACATTGTTTAAATCCACAAGTGACTTTTACTGAGAACCCACAATTGAAAATTGTCATTTATTAAAGAAAAAACCTGGATATCTCATTTTTTCCTACTGAAAGAAATCGTCACATAGATAAATTTTACATTAATGCATAGTGATATTTCTTAATGTTGGATTGAGTAAATAATTTTGTTTAAGAAAAACACATTTTGATGTTAAAATACAATTTCTTTATGGACCCTCTGGTATGTTTCTCTGTTTAAATTAATAATTTAAACCCACCACTTCAAGGTTCTTTAAATCAATGAAAACAAAAAACAAAACAAAAACAATCTTATATTCGATTCAGGATTTTTACAATATGCATTATATGATGTGTTATAATGTGTAAATAATTATAAAATATGAATTGAATCTCTTGTATCATAGTATAATTGTTCTTAGCTTCTGTGTGTAGGCTTAACTGTTGCTTCACTTAAGGTCAATAATTTTGGGACCAAATATGTCTTCAGAGTTCTGGACTGTGTATGCAAAGGCTTGGGGTGTTGAGGAGGGGGGGAATATTATTAGTGAATTTTTGAAGGATGAATTCAAAAGCGGGAAAACTGGAACTAAATATGGAAGAAATAGGTAACTGAAGGGAAAGAATTTAGACGGGGAGGCCGGGTGGGTGGCAGGGAGGGGTAGGAAGGGAAGAAATGGGGGGGGGCGGGGGTTAAGGGTAGATAACCTCAGGATTTCAAATTTATTCATGTTATGAAGTTTACCTGGCCGGAGATTCCAACTCCAATGTCAGCAGTCTGTATCATTGATACATCATTAGCTCCATCTCCTACATCAATTCATTTATTTATTCATTAGTTAATTAATTAATTAATTAATTCATTCATTATCACTCGACATATTGATTAAATGATTAATTGATTTATCGATTGATGGGTTGCTTGACGAATTGTGAATAAATTTTTTATTATTTATTTTATCAATATTGACTGAATTGATGGAAAACATCGATTAAAAGATAGATTGACTGACTGATTAATAAATCGGTTAATTAATTAATTAATTGATTGATAAATTGATTAATTAATTTATTAGTAGATGAATTACATTATTGATTAATTGATGAATTTAATTTATGGTATATTTGAATTGATAGTTATTAGCCAATTGATTATTTAACTCATTGACTAACTATTTATCTCTTTGACTAACTAATATAACTGATATAACTGATATAACTGATTTAACTGATTTAACCGATTTAACCGATTTAACCGATTTAACCGATTTAACCGATTTAACCGATTTAACCGATTTAACTGATTTAACTGATTTAACTGATTTAACTGATTTAACTGATTTAACTGATTTAACTGATTTAACTGATATAACTGATTGATTGATTAACCATACCTATAGCAAGAGTATGCATTTTTAACTCTTCCTTGACAATCCTGACAATATAGGCTTTCTGTAGAGGAGTAGCTCGACACCCTAGCACTGCACAACACTGCTCAGTCAGCTGCAGGAACAGTTCCTGGATAGGCAGATAGATGGATGGATGGATAAATGGATATAGATAGATAGAAAGATAGATGAATTGATGAATACATGGATACATTAGAAGGATAGATGGAAGGATGGATAGAGGGAGGGTGGACGGATGGATAGATGGAAGTATGGATGCATGGATACATGGATAAATGAAAGAGAAAGATAGCGATAGATCGAGCTAGAGATAGATAGTTAGATAAGTAGATCTATAAATATAGACGGAGATAGACAACGATGATAAGAAGATAGATAGATAATAAATACCTGGATATTTGCTCGTTTGTCCAGAATATAAACCAAAGTTTTCCCGTCAACTACAAGTGCACGCTTATCCCGGGTGCGCGTTGAGTGCTTAGCCTGGTCCAGGTAGTTCCTAGGTAGGTAGGTAGGTAGGTAGGTAGGTAGGTAGGTAGGTAGGTAGGTAGGTAGGTAGAAGAATCACAAATATCTGTTATTAGTATAAAATAAAAAACCTGATTGATGATTCAGCAGCGTCTCTACTTCTAGAATTTAGTTTGATAATCTCCATATTCTGTGTGAATAATCTAAAAATGTATTCTCGTGAATAATCTAAAAATATATTCTGCGTGAATAATCTAAAAATATATTCTCGTGAATAATCTAAAAATATATTCTGCGTGAATAATCTAAAATATATTCTGTGTGAATAATAAAAAATATATTTTGCGTGAATAATCTAAAATATATTCTGCGTAAATAATCTAAAATATATTCTGCGTGAATAATAAAAAATATATTTTGCGTGAATAATCTGAAAATATATTCTGCGTGAATAATCTAAAAATATATTTTTTCATAATTTTGCATATTTTTGTATACCTATATATTCAAAAACAATTTAACTTTAAATTAAACTATAGTATCATTTTTGAGAATAAATCTTTATAAGAATAGAAGAAGAAAAAAATGATATATTTGTTTACAACTTTACAGAAAATCAGAATAATTGACTAGATACCTGCAGCTGAATGCTATATTTATCGCAGTTTCCTGTTTATCCCCGGTCAGTACCCATACAACCACACCAGCCTAAACATGTACATTATACGGTACACCAACTTTTAGTGTACTGCGCCGTCTAATAAAGTAAACACATAGTACTACACAATCTTATAAAGTAAACAATGTAGTGTCTGCACCGTCTAATAAAGTAAACAATATAGTACAACACCTTCTTATAAAGTAAACAATGTAGTGTACTGCACCTGTCTTATAAAGTAAACAATTTAGTGTACTGCACCTGTTTAATTAATTAAACAATGTAGTATACTGCACAATGCACATGTCTAATAAAGTAAACAATGTAGTGTACTGCACCTGTTTAAGAAGGTAAACAATTAAGTGTACTGCACCTGTCTAATAAGGTAAACAATGAAGTGTACTGCACCTGTCTAATAAAGTAAACAATGTACTGCACCTGTCTAATTCTGAATATTGCGTCTGGTACTCCTTCCTGCAATTTATCTTCTATTCCTAGAAAAAATATTGGAATAAAGATTTGTTCGAAAAGTTTCATTAAAAAATACCATTTTTTATCATTAATTGATAATTAATTTTGAACTTTATTTAAAAAGTTGCCCGAAATGTTTTTCTACCTGTAGCTCCCAGAAGCTTCATCTTATTTTCTATCGAGTTGTATGACTCCATCAGAAGCTTTTCACGCCGCTCCAGAGCATTCTCCGCCTTTTTGTGCTGCTCCAACCAGTCCTCGTACTCTGGGTCCCCGAGCTCCCTGGAGGCCATCACTAGGACCCTGAGACCCTGCTGACTGTAAACATCCAGGTGGTTCTTAGTAGACTCCAACAACGCCTCCTCCTCCTGATAGTATGATTTATAATCGAGATTCTTAAACGAGATAAAATGCACATTGCGAAAATTATGCTTTAGGGGTTAGTAGTTTGTATAGTTGTATACCTGAGATTTAGGTCTGGATATTCTGGGAAACATATTGCTATCTGCCCCCTTGCAGTACAGTGTTTTCTTCCCTGTCTTAGGATTCAGTAGAACTACACCCATTCGTTTACGGACAGAGTCAAACGGTAGAATATGCAGGATCTACAATAGTACATTATTTTCTTATTTTCATGTGGATTATTCAGAATGCACAATATAGCACCTGGTTGTTTGCAATTTAAATATTTGACAATGAAGATTTTATGCAATTCGATCCTTAACCGATTATTTAAGCATACGAACTATATTTCATCAATTGATGTCTGGAATGCAAAAATAATATTTTATATTCATATTTTTATTCAACTACAAAGCATGAGATATTACAAGTAAGCAATCACAATTTACTATGCAGTTTGGGCCCGCCTAAACATGGTTGGTTGTTTTGAGTGGTTATTGTTTTTTTTTTGTATTTTAATAATAACGATAAAATTTATTATAATTTGCTTGATGTCTAAACTTTTGTATTATAATCCCTTAAAAGTCCTGATAAGTGTTGTTCGTACTTTACTGCTTATGGATTAATTAAAGGGAATCGCTGGGTTTTCTGGCCCCCAGTCGACTTCCCCCATCAGTCCTCCCCCCCCCCCTTTTCGATATGCATTTACTACACGCCTCAGAGACTCTGTTTAATCCGCCCAGGTTTTGTTCTATTAATGATTCATGGATGCATGCAAACCCAGGTAAAGGGCTTCCATGAACCTGAGTTAGTTGTAACCCCAGGTTGACATCTTCAACCCTTCTGGATATCTTTCAAAAGGTCAATAGGTTGATCGCGGGGATAAGAGGAAGCTGTTTTTCACGGATTAAGCACTTATTTACAGTTTTCACACTCGGTACGGAGTTTTTGCGATTTAGAAAAAAACCCATTTCATAGAAAATGTCAACCTTGAATTAAAATTTCTTATAATTATAAATTAGTTCTTACCTTAAACTCTACTTCTCCGTCCCCTGGCAGGGACACCGTCAACTGCCCTGGTGTACGCTTTATCAGTTTACAATTGTACGCAAATGCTGCGTCAACCAGTGCCAGTTCGTCAGGGGATTCTGCCTCAAATATTGGCCGAATCTCCCCGGCAGGAACAGATGAACGGCTAACTTTGCTAAAATAAAAAATAATTTGAGTAAATTACGTTAAACTTTTTAGCTTTAAGTTTAAACATTCACCCTGCAGCAATGTGTGAAATCGTTTTTAATTTCATGTACGTCGTACTATGTACTGAAAACAGTACATGCGTTGTTCATTGCATTGTGTGCTGTGCATGTACTAAACATTGCGTAGTGCGTTCATTGTGTTGTGTGTAGTACATGTACTTTCCTGAACCTATTATTTACCTGAGTGATGAATTGGAATAATAGGAAGTAAGTTTAGAGATAGGATTCAACATAGTAGATAATCTAATCAATCAATTAATCAATTGTTTAATAGGAAGTAAGTTTAGAGATAGGATTCAAAATAGTACATAAATCAAATCAATCAATTAATCAATTGTATAATAGGAAGTAAGTTTAGAGATAGGATTCAAAATAGTACATAAATCAAATCAATCAATTAATCAATTGTATAATAGGAAGTAAGTTTAGAGATAGGATTCAACATAGTAGATAATCTAATCAATCAATTAATCAATTGTATAATAGGAAGTAAGTTTAGAGATAGGATTCAAAATAGTACATAAATCAAATCAATCAATTAATCAATTGTAATTATTAAAGAAATAAATGAGCAGAAAAATTTCTTAACTAAACAAACCATTGATAAAATGAAACATGCTTCCATAAAATAATAAATCCATTTCTTAATTTAAACTAAAGTAAGCAAACAAGCAATCCTAAATTAAAAACAAAAAAATTGTAAATTATTCTGAATAATCATTCTTAAATAAAAAATAAACGTACGATCAAACAATCATTCTTTAAAAAATAATGAATCAACTATTTTTAAATAAAAAACAAAGTTATTACTTATCATTCAATTAAATCAGAATATTTTAAAGATAATTCTTATAATTTGCAATCAACATTAAACAGATTTTTCTAAATATATAAAAGGTCTTGAGAATATTTTAGAATTGATTATTTCCTTAATGATCTGTGACCGGAAGCTGGTGAATCAGCTGGACTTGTCTCCGGGCTGGATTGTATAGGGGAGAGGGGCCGAGCACCGGCAGGTAGAAAATCTAAAAACTTTGGTCGCCGGACTGGCTGGGAACCAGGAGGAGTGGTTAGACCAGCTGTAGATGACACTGTAGATACTAGGGAGGGAGGCGGGGAGGGAGAGGATTCACGTGATGCCTGAATGGGCGTGGCACATGATGAAGCAAGGGCGGAAGGCGGAGCAATTAATGAATTCCGCTTAGGACGCCGAAGCGATGAGTTCGCCGTTCCTGTAAATTGACTTTAATTTATCTTCAAATAAAAAATACTTAATTGGCAATTGAAATTTAATAATTTGACCCGAAATGATGATTATACTTGAGTAATGAGCATGCAAGGAACCATCTCAAATTACTAAATACTTACATAAAACTATTTAGTGCATTTTATAAGGTGTGCTGTGTACAAAGTGCATTGACTTATTTACACAGTGCACTTAGCTTGACCTTGCTGCATTTCAAGATTTCTCAAACAAGGAATATTTTATGTTTTACAATTATCATCAAATGAATCATTTAACTCGTTTTTGTAATAAAAGTGATATCTATCAGCGTGCTAAATGCTAATTTGTTTGAATAATTTGTGAAGTGTTAAATAGTTTAGAATAAAAACTCTAATTGCTCAGTCAACATACCAATTCTTCTTTTCCTCAGACTAGTAAATATTAAAAGTCAACTTTCTTTACCCTTACACTAATTCTTTCTTTCACTTGTACAAGCTTAAACAAATATCATCTTTAAGTAGAACATATCTCAATATGGGATTGACTATGTTTTGAACTTCAAATGAATCATATGAAAGCCCCATTTTACAGCTTCTTCGTCTAGACCTTTATAAGATTTTTCTCCTCTTTCTTTAATCAACTTTTAGTGAAATCAAACTAAACGAAAACTGAACTCAAAACTAAACTGAACTTAATACTCAAACTCAAAACTCAACTGAACTCAAAGCTCAACTGAACTCAAAACTCTTAACGAACAAACTCAACTGACCACAAAACTCTTAACAAACAAATTCAAAACTCAACTGAACTCAAAACTCTTAACAAACAAACTCAACTGAACTCAAAACTCTTAGCGAACAAAGCATAGCTTAAGCTAAGATAAAACTTCTCCCCAACTGATCTCGAACTGGTAAAGTGACCTCAAGTAGATCTCCAACAGATCTCCAACAGATCTCAAACAGATCTCAAACAGATCTCAAACAGATCTCAAACAGATCTCAAACAGATCTCAAACAGATCTCAGGCAGATCTCAAAAAGATCTCAAACAGATCTCAAACTGATCTCAAACTGATCTCACTGATATCAAACTCATCTCAAACTGATTTCAAACTAAACTAATCTTTGTCCACTGTCCAGTCCAGTAATTTAACTCGAATTCAGTTCTGAAATTGTATCAGACTTATATCTACTAGAAATCTTTATGTCAATTTTAAAAATTTTATTTCAGTTTTTTTATTCTTTTACCTCTATGCCAATAAAAAAAATAATTTCAGTAAATCTTTAATCTGTAGGCTCACTCCATCTATCTGTCAATATTGAATATATCCAGTTACCTGGGTTACTTTGTATGACTCCGTTTGCATTCATTGTATCCCTGTGAGGTTTGTTCGCCACTAAAAAAAATATTTAAAAATGGAATGATGTGCGCATGAAAGTTACGTAAAACATATGAAGGAAGGATTCAGGAGGAAAGTTTAGCAAGCGTTTTATAAATTTTAGTTTCCTAAAAAATAAATTTTTCCAAAAAGCAACAATTTCAGCAATAATCTTTTGTTAACAGGATTTTTACTTTTTATTGCTGGAAGCGACGGATAAAAAGTGGAGTACAGGTAAATATAATCCCGACGAGTTTCAGGGAAAATTAATATTTTATAAAAATATTAAAATTGTTCACCTATGACCGTATTGCACACAGCTAATAATAGAAAGAATTCTTGTACGAGCAGGGAACCCTGGATATCAAACATTTTATCAATCATGAACATTTTTTCAAAACATTTAAACCTTCTGCAGTCTTATCAAATGAAAAAGAAAGGGTTTGGTTGTTTTTAAATTAGGTTTTAATGCAAAACAAATTTTTCCTATTTATCATCTTTACAGTTAATTAATTCACATAAATGAGAATGATTGATTAATTGATTGAATTCCTGTGAGGGTGGAGTGGTGGAGTCAACTAAAGCCCCAATCTCTAAAGTATTCAGGTACTCAGCTAGCTTAGGATTTGTGGGGATTATTGCCCTGAAAAAAATGACATTATTTTTGGAGCTTGTTGTGTCATTTCTATAGTATACAAATGATTATAATGTAAACAGATCAATTTTTTCATTATAATTGAAATAAATACTAGAAAATTCGAATTAGCGAATTAAGCTATGAATCTTTCTCTAGTGCTTAACTTTTATTTTAAATCCAAATTTTTCCTAAATTTACCTTGAACTGCCTGGATGAGAGAAACTATTATGCCCGAAGTCCTGACCATTTATACTACAACGCTTAAACACCATCTTATTTTCTGTTAATGTACCAGTCTAAACATAATAGAAACATATATAATTATGCGTTAGCTTAATGATTAATTCCCTTTTCTCCATTAAAAAAACATATGATTAATTGATTTAAAGTCAACTTGCCTTATCACAGAACATGTACTGCACTTGTCCCAGTTCCTCGGGAATATTGAGAGCGCGGCATTCCACGCGCTTCTCGTGGACAGGATCGTATAAGAGGGGATCATTGTGAATTAAATAAACCTAAATAATAATAAAGTTAAGATATTATTTTAAAAACTCAAGACTTAAAAATTCACTGGAGACTTATTTGAGAAAGGAGTTACAGAAAAAAAATTAATTAAAAAAGGAGATGAAACTAACCTGTGAGAGTTTAGTTAGCTCAATGGTAACATATAATGAGAGAGGGATGATAATCTGAAGAATGATAATGAAAGTCCAGAAAGCAAGGAACCCGTCCCACAACGGGTTTACCTGAAATAATAATAATAATATTTTAAAAGTCCATTTTCTAGGAGCGCCGACCCCTATTTCATTGAATGATGGGTTGTCCTTTAATAATAATAATAATAATAGTGCTGAAGAACCGGATCATTTTTTCCGTTTTTCTCGCAAATCCGGTTCAAGATTTTCAAACAAAGACAAAAATAAAAGACCAAAATTGTCAAGACCTCAAGTTGTCATCTCTTTTTGTTGTTACTTGCATAAACCAGTATTTACTAGATCAGAAATTAAAATTTTAAATCCGGATCCGCATTTCCAAAATAAGAAAATACACGTGACTAAAACGTTTAACCTTCCAACTGCTTACTATAGAGCACATTTGAATAAAAACGTCAAACTTTTTTTTAGATTCTTTACAGATTCAGAAATAAATTATTATTATTTTTTAATCTTACATCCATTATCTCCAGTATTGCAAGAAATGGAGCTGTCACATTGAAGGAGTTAATCCACAAACCAGCGCCTAAAATAAACATTGAACAATGGATAAGAAAAAAGAAAAAAATGTGAATTTCTTTTGAAAATAAAACACAAATTTTTACCATGAGAAGAAAACTAAAATGATTTATCAAAAACAAAATATAATTTCATGTACATTGACATTTTAGTTTTACTAGAAATAAGACTAAAACCCACAAAGACGACCTGAAACTCTAAATATAAGACCATAAGGTTAAATTAAGTTTTCTGCTTTCAATGGCTTCCAAAATGATTTAGCAAAGAAAGATCTAAGTTTACAGTTGCAGGGAATCATGAATTTAAGTAATACAAACAATTCCACACAGTCAACTCTATAGCCTCATCCCTGTATTTCACATATGAGCTTGCAACATTGTGAACGCACTAGAGTGTAACATATATATGTTTAAATTAGATTTCGAATATTTTTATTTTTAGTAAATCTGAGTTAATGGTGACTAACCTACTGCTCCAATAAGGCAGAGTCCGAAGAGAATAAATACACAGTATAGAACCTCGGAGTTGATTTGTCTCTCGAGTTTAGAGCGCTTATATCGAGGACCACCATTGTTCAGCATAGCCTTAGATTCATGTCCTAAACAAAATATATTAAATAAAATGAGATTAGTCATAATAAATCTCTTGTAGAGTGTCAGTCAGCACAATCAATCAATCAATCCAACAATCAAACAGTCAAACCAAAAATCAAAAAACTTTCTTAAGTAAATCTATTCGATGTTCTGAAGTAACTTTGGAATGAATCCATCAATCAATAAATCAATAAATGATAAAATGAATCAATCAATCAATCAAACAATTTAACCAAAAATTCAAATATCTTTCTTAAAAGAACTATTAATTATTAATTCGGTGTTCTGGGTGCTTAGCATAACTTCGGAATGAATCCATCAATCAACAAATCAATGAATGATGAATGAATGAATCAATCAATCAAACAGAATCCATCAATCATTAAATCAATGAATGATGAATGAATGAATCAATCAATCAAACCAAAACTTCTAATATCTTTCTTAAAAGAACTATTAATTCGGTGTTCTGGGTGCTTAACATAACTTCGGAATGAATCCATCAATCAACAAATCAATGAATGATGAATGAATCAATCAATCAATCAAACAGAATTCATCAATCAATAAATCAATAAATGATGAATCAATCAATCAATCAATCAAACCAAAACTTCTAATATCTTTCTTAAAAGAACTATTGATTCGCTATTCTGTGGTATTTAGCATAGCCATAGGATAAATCCATCAATCACCTAATAGTAAAAAAAAACATTTCTACGATAATGCAGCACCAAACCAAACCAAGTACATGAGTAAATGTGTCTACCTGCATATACAACAAGACCCTCAACATAGTCTGTATTCTTGAGCATACACTCTCGTAGGATCAGATTATCTTTACCAACAGGTATTCGCTCTCCCCATGGTTGAACTAGATAAAAAATATAATAAGTAATGATATATTTTTTAAATCATTTTTTAACACTAAGCTAACATGGCGCTTCGCGTCCAACTTTAATTGTTGCTCTCTCTGTTAGCGTTTTCTTTAGAACAATGAGAAAAAATTCTGCGTATTCACAATTTTCATCGTGATTTTTAACATTTTACTAAAATTAAATATTTTGTGACAAACTTTTGTAAGTGTAAGCTTTCATAAACCTTCCCTGGGATCATCCGAGGTCCGAAAAATAATTTGGGCCCGATCAGCTAAGTCGTTTTAACGTTTACTGGATACAAACAAACAGACAGACAATTGAATAAAAACAAGATACTAGAGAGGGGATGTGATCAAAGCAGAAGAAAATAACGAGGGGGGTGATGATTTACCTAAGCTGCCGTGGAATCTATATATTTTAGTAGTTGGAGCATCACATTCTAGATTACATCGTAGCTCTTGAACATCTGATAAAATATAACCAGTCAGATTTAGTGTTATCATGATCACAGATTTGTCATTGCTAACAGGATACAATGATAACAATTAAATTTAAAATTACAAATTTTAAATTATTATGCAATTCCGCCATTTATTGAAAGGAAATAATCATTTTTCTTTTTTAAAAATTAAGTACATGTATTATCTGGATAAATAACCCATTCATGAAATCAATAAATAATGAAACGATTAATACTAAAAAATATATTAACACATGAATGAACGAATATAAGGATAAATAAATTAATAAAATGTTAAATAAATGAACGGAAGGATAAATAAATGAATAAAAGGATGAATAAATGAATGAAAGGATAAATAAATGAATTAAACAATGAATAAATGAATGAATGGTTGCCTAGATTAGGTCCAGTTCCAAGTTTAAGTCCTCTCGGTATCTCTCTTTGTTTCAAGTTAGTTTCACCGTCAAGATTCTAAAAAATGGAAGATGAATATAAATTATGAATAAAAAATGAAGAAAAGAAAAAGCAAAGCGTGTACACAATACAGTGTTAACGACCAAAAGAAGCAAAAGATATTAAAAAAATTAAGTTGCCTTTCACATATTGCCAGTTCAGATATGAAATATTTAATATATTCAAAACGTTAACAGGACTAATAAAGAAGGAGTCAAAACTGAACCGTGTAGAACTCCATAATAATATTCTATAACTAACCTGTGTATCAATAAAACAAAGTCCAGAGGCATCACTGCAGATATTAATTTTTATTTTAAGTAAAAATAAACTAACATATACCATGACAGACATTAAATATGATTTTAGGTGGCCCTGCATCAACGAAACACAACAGTACCAAATGTCCATAACAGAAATTTTTTCTGATCAAAAAATTGTTTATCCCCGTTTGTTTTCTATTTTTTGGAGACCGACTGGTAAATTTTTGCGGAAAATGTCCGAGATTTGTTACTGGTAAGCAGACAACTAGACTAAAAACCAAATTTACAGACAACTGGACTAAAACCCAGACGTGAACATAAAAATATTATTCCTTGAATGAAGAAGAAGAATGTCGGCTGGAATCTGCTCATTGTTCGACAAATGAACTGAAAAAAAAGATATAATAAATCTTTAAATACCTCATAGTTATTTTTTTAGGAACCCCTACAAAATTACAATTATTTCAATATTTCAATCATTAAAATGCCTCGGGTATTGAGTTTCATTGTGATTTATCTCTTTTTTCGGAGACTAAAATTCTCCATTGTTACATTTTTTAAATACATTTTGTAATAAATTTATTACCTATATCCCCAGTGCGAATATCCTTCCAATATTTAGCCTCATATCTACTCTCTTGATGGTTAAATACTCTATCATAACACAATCAATTAATCAAATTTTCTATCGGAATGTTTCTATACTATTGATCGTTAAAAATCGATAAATCAAATCAGAGATTAAAACTTAAATTTTTAGGATTGAAAAAAGTATTAAAAAAGGTAGCTTGGAGAATGAATTAAATGTACTAATAAATAAGATATTGGATGTTAGTAAAAGATGTTAATCCAACTGTAGGGACTTTTTTTAAGTAATAATTAAGAAAGAAAATTTAAGTCGGAAAATAAAAAGTGATCAACGATCTAAAATTAAACTATTATGACAATAAAAAAGTTTGATGTTTTCCTGCAAGTCGAGTTGTTGACTCTTTGGTCTGAAGTTAATCGTCGCCGATCCTCAAACAAATCCTAGAAACAACAATTATAAGACTTTTCATCATTTAGTGGTTATTTATGTGGAGGGATCGACATTTTTTTAGTAACTTCTAACGAGACTTAAGACACTAAACCTTGATTGCAGTAACTACTAGAACCAGGATAACTGGAAGCATGCTGATCTCTTTTCCGAAAGCGTTGATGGCAGGAACCCAGTTCAATAGAACAATGAACAGGAAATACAGGTTCGCAAACCTTAAATTAAAAACATATTTTTAAGAGCTTAAGTGTCAAGCAATTAATGAAATGTCAAGCATTTGTGATTTGCAGTTTGTAACAATTGACTTCCAGACAAAAAAAACATGAACAGCAGGGTTAATACGATGAAAATGTTAGACTTAAAATATCAAGCATCAAGCATCAAGCATCAAGCATCAAGCATCAAGCATCAAGCATCAAGCATCAAGCATCAAGCATCAAGCATCAGGCATCAGGCATCAAGCATCAAGCATCAAGCACCAAGCATCAAGCATCAAGTATCAAGCATCACGCATCAAGGATAAAGCGTCAAGCGTCAAGCGTCAAGCATCAAGCATCAAGCATCAAGCATCAAACATCAAGCATCAATAATTAAACAAAAGCATCACGAATTACTTATTTTAATGCATATAAGCATAAAGAATTAAGCATCAGACGTAAAAAAACAAGCATAAGTAATCAAATCTAGAATGAAGGTCAAACATAAAATATTAAGCATTAAAAATTATATCAATAACCAAAGCCAAACATAAAATATCAAGAATCAAAAAGGTCAATAATAAAATATAAAGCATCCAAAATCAAATCAAGAACCAAGTTCAAACATAAAAAACATACTAATAGAAATAAATTAAGAATCAAGGCCAAACATAAAATATATAAAGCATGAGGCAATAGTTGTTGTGTACATAAACATTATACCTGTGAAACTGCTCAAACAAGTTCTTTGGTAGGAAGGAGAGGAAGGTGTACTTAGTGGTTCGAATCTTGTTCGAGAGGAAAGAGTGATTTGGATGTTCAGTATCCTAGAAGATTAATAATTTCATAATCACTTATTGATTAATTAACTGATTTATGATTAATTATAGAGTAAGTGGTTCAGGTTGAAATAATGACTTCATTTTAAATACTAATTAAATATCAAATTAGAATTTATTGAAAAACAAATTTGTATGTATTTTTTTCTCCCCCAACACATGTTCTTAATTTTTTAATAAATTAGAAAAAATCAAAATGCGGAAACAAACCAAAAAAAAACTTTTTCACATTCGTTTTGATAAAAAAACCTTTCTTAACATTTTCTTATTCAAAGGAGGATGTATCAGCGCTGAATGAAAAATCACAATCTGACACACAGTCGGAACCAACATTGATCACACACATTTAGGACGCACGTTAAGAACGTACTATTTAAACGTATTTTGAGAAGAACATTGAGAACTTACATACATACTAACCGTATCAGGTATCTATATAATTATGTATATACTTTGCTTGTCTGTCTGTCCGTTTGTATCCAATAAACGTCAAAACGGCTGAACCGATTGGGCTAAAATTTTGTGTAGGGCCTCACATGACCCCGGAAAAAAAGATTCTCGCTCACAATCAAAAGTTGAAATAGAAGAGGGAGCTAAAAGCCTAGTTTTTATATAACTTAGCTTTTAGGACGCTTCGCACCATCTTCTATTTCAATTGTGAACATTTCTTCTTAACATTGTAAAACAAAACCAAAAAAAATTTAAAATTAATTTCTTGGATTTTCAAATTGAAAATAGAATTTTATTAGAAGCAAATTTTTAAAATTTTAATCATTCATATACCTTCCCTGGGGTTCTGTAAAGTCCCACACAAAATTTGGGCCCGATCAGATCAGCCGTTTAGACGTTTATTGGATACAAACAGACAGACAGACAAGCAAAATATATATTATATATAGATTGTACTCTCTAACCTTTGGTGAGCCTGGAACAAGATGATTAGGAACAACTGTTCTATGTTTCCTTTCTATTTCAACAGCTGGAACAGGTTTATTCCAGAAAAATACTTTTTTCTAAAATAAAATATTTTGTTTTTAACTTTACCGGTTAAGAGATTGGGGCGCAGAATTCATATTTTCTTTGGCATGTTAAATAACTAGTTGTTAGCAATATTAAGAGGCGCCCATTTTTTTTTTTTTTTTTTTGGAAGACTTAAACAATACCTTGTAGTTAGTTGTTGTTTGTCTTAGAGTGTAAATGGAGTCGCTTCTTGAATTCTAAATGAAAATACAGTTTGTAGAACAAATTAAGTATTAATTGAGTCCAAACTTACCTAGACGACAAACATACTTTACACTAGGGTGGGGGGGATAAAATAATTGTTCAAGAAAATATACACCCATGCTTAATATTTACCTCTGAACCTCAAAATCTAAGGCTTGTAATCCAAATACTCCTACCAAACTTTCTAATTTACCCAGTATATGGGTGACACAGCACGTTTTTTTGCAACAGGCGAGGGAACTATCGTGAATGAACCCCTTTTATTTACCTGTCTACTATGGCCTCTAAAAAAGCCTGTTATGCTATCAGTTCTTGAGTGATTACGTTTGTGAGACCCAGGCCTGGAATAATAAAAAATTAAAAAACTTAAACACGCAGCCAAAATAAATTTAAAATATTTGAAAAAGAGATAACTGTAAAATCTTACCATTTTTGCAAGCAAAATTGTAAGAACAATTTATGAACTTGTTAACCCCTTTCATGTTGGAAACTGTCAAAAAGTTCAAAAACATCTTAAAATGTTCGACTTTTTTGGTCAATAATACTAACAGTCAAAATGAAATAGTTCCAAAACACTGCGGTAAGCGAATCAGTGTTTAATACTCTCTATGTAACAAGGAGAGCATGAAAAACAAATATGAANCCCCCCTATTCTTATATCCGCCCTGTGTATGAGAAAAATGAATAAATATATTGCTATGAAGTAAGTTCAAACTAAATGATTGTAAATATCTAGTGTAAAAATTATAATGGTATATCCATAATCATTTAAGATTTCAAGGAATAATACTACAATAATATTACTTACAAATACGAGAACAAAATAAAAAGATTTAAAGACCATTGATGTAAATTTTTGTCAGGCGAAAAATGAATATTTTCTGGTTTTTGTAAAGTAGAATTTGTTAAGTATTTAAGCTGTCCGACAGAATGCTAGCATACTTAAAACAGAAGGATTAATACATAGGATTAACTCATTATAAAATCTGACCTTGAAGGATTTATAGGATTAACTTTCTTTCTTTCTCTCTCCTCATGATCGGGGGGAAGTAAAAAATCAGTTCTGCTTCCATTCCTAACGAGAAAATAAAAAAAGTATTATTTATTCATGTGTCAAATGCATTTTAGATGATAATAACATTTACAAGAAAAAAAAATGGCTTTAGATAATAGATATACAAAATTCAAATAGACTTACAGACAGACAATTAAACAAAAGCCCTGAAAACAGTAAGTAAATTCATTTACAATGTTTTTTATACAAGTCAATATTTTTGGTAGAAATTTTCTTTTTCTAATTTGTTTGAGGTTTAAATTCAAGTTTCCTGATCCCCAGCAAATTTAAATCGAACAAATAAAAATAAGCAAAAATTCTTAATGAAAAATGTCCTAGATAACAAAAAGAAGGTTGAGAATATAAATATATTAAAAAATCAAAGTTGGAATTGAAAGAACCCCCGATATTACTTTTAAGATTTTTGGACCACCTCATTGTAACTAATCATAAATTCACTATCATTTATTATTCGAATTAAAAACATATTTTATCTGATCCAAAAATGTGCGAGAAATACTTAATAAACCCCATGATAGATAAACCCCATGACATATGAGAATGAGTCCCCAGCAATGTCTTAAAGAAATCAATTATGTAAAGTTTACCTTGTATGCCCTGGTTTATAAGGTTCCTGATTACCCACTCCTCCTTGAGAGAATACACGCCTGAAAATAATTTTCTTAATTCCTCATCACTTTTACCTTTTTTAAGTCTTATAATTCTATTAGTAGTTGAAGTAGCCGGCTTTGCCCGTGAAAATAAAAAATCGACCAATAGCAAAGAGAAATCGACATATGCTATTTATTTAAACCTGTCAAACCTAACAACTTTCATTTTAGTTACGTCCCTCTTAAGGGTTGCGATTCGGTCGGGTTAAATAACTTAAATGAGAAACATTTTACTTCCGGCCTGGAAACCAATCGTTGTTTAGGCTACTGACAAGAATTGTCTAGATAGGATAAACAAGTTGAAGACGACTTCTGGACTAGCCTCTGCTCCCAATTATATACTGCTATTGCTGTAGATTGTAACAAACTGAATCCGGATCTTTTTGTTAGCTAACAATAAACCAAACACATTCTTACAAATTCTTTCTATTTCTTACCTATGACCGGGCTTTTTCAGCGCTGAGGTTAGTTTCTGGTTTTGTAGATTCTGACTGAACTGTGTTCCTCCTCCTGCTGCTGCCGCGGCGGCCGCTTCGCGCTCTCTCAAGGAGGGGGTTCTAGACAGTTCTCGTTGTTTAAGTACTTAAAAAAATCCCAAGGAAAACAAAAAGGTATATACTATGTAGATATTAGATGTCTTTAAAATGAAGGTGAAATATTCAAAATATCACGAAACCAATATATTTTGGTTATTTTTTCGATGTGGGAAAATGAATATTTCAACCCTATTTAGTCATGAGAAATAAAAAATATTCTTTAACACTCTGACATTTATGTGCTAAGTTTACGATAGAATATAATCAAAATACTAAGATGTTAAGTTTTATTTTCTTCTATATGTCTATTTTGAAATCAGTAACTAGATATTGAATCTTAATCACGAACACGAACATGGTTTCTGACGTCATCGCCTTTAAACTTAGTTGGGGCCAAAAAATATTATTTTGAAAATTATCAAGAATAAAAAGTAGGTACAAATGCAACATTTCAAACTTATTTCTTATATTTAATAATTTCAAAAACCCCCAAAAAAGTTAAAAATAAGATCTAAGAAAACTACAGATTCGAGCTGAAATTAATGGAAATAGAGAATAAATAAAAACTGCGAGTTTTCCTGCCTGAAATGAACACCTCCATGGCTGACCGACCTCGTGTGAGTCTTGACGTTATTAACGGACTTATGGAAGGGGGAGGTCATGGTGTCATCGTAAAATATACTTTTTGTGGCCTTCGGGTCAGTGAACTTTTTAAAGTGTGGGATAGGGCTTGGAAACGAAGTAGGAGGAGCTTCTGCATTACGCGGCAAACTGCGCCCTCGAACCTCTTCGCTGGGAGGGGCGAGGGCCCCCGTCTGTGTGATGGGATGGATGGGATGGCTGCTAGTTTTGGATAGAGGAGGATGGGAGGCAAAGATGGGATTTATGGCCGAAATCGGAGGCTGGAGATTAGAGGACGCGTCAATATCCTCTTTTAGATCATTAGCACTCAATCCACTAAACAAAATCATTCTTTAAAATGGAAAAATTAAAATTACATTTTTGATTTTGAAATAATCTGAAATTTTCTTTTTCTGAAACAATTTTTGATTCGTCATAAAACACTTCAGATTTTTAGAAAATTAATGGAATTAAAGAAAAAGTCACATTTAATCATTAAGAAATGAATTCCTAAGTGCACTAATTGTACTAGACGTGCTATTTGTATCAGCTGAGAAAACATCATCATCGATGACGTTTCTGGCAAAACTGGTTTTATGATCACCACTGGTCACGGGTAACTTTACTATCAAAGGTTCACTAAAATTAGATTCCGCCCCACTAGCAGGCAATGTATTCGCCCTGATAGGGGGCAGTTGTGTTTTTCCGGATGGCGCCAATCCATCATTCGTCCCGGCGGAAAGGGTCCGACCTAGGAACACTGGTCGGACATTTTCAACAAGATATTCGTCTTGTATATCTGGTTCAGGGGCTGCATCCGCCGACTGTAATCGTGGATTTTCCTGATCTGATTCTGGCGGATTTTTCTCCGCCTCAGAAGCTTTGTTCTTTTCTCCACCAGCAGGCAAATGTGGCATTTTATTTCATTCTGAAATTTATCTAACTTAATTTATTTTCTTCAAAACTATCATGCATTTCTTGAAAATTTGTTTTGAATCAGATTTGTTCAGATCCTTCTCTTCCCTTATCTTATACATATTCAATATTCATTTCCAATGTTTCACTATTCTGATTTTTGCGGTACTGCATTGAACAGATAAAAAACACTTTAACCCTATTCCTGACCCCCCTCCCTGTAGTTTTTTTTTACATAACTCAAAAAGTATTGATCGGAGGCTGTTTTCTGACTTTTCCTAAATACCCATAGCTATTCCTTTAAGACTAAAACCGTGCGTTTATACTAACTGTCAGAGTCCTGAGGTACACTGCCTGAATGACTACTTTTCCTGTAACAAACTAAATATCTTTGCTTTGACCCACTTTTAGTTATCACTTATCAGATTTTATAATTTTTAGCTTTTTGGAAAGCCTATGACACAAGGAAAACGGATAGCACGAGTTTTGCAAAGAAAGGTTTGCAAATTATTTGCAGACAACCTTCAAAGAAATTTGAACATTTTTAGTTTTTCTTAATTACACATCATGGCATGGTGAAGGGCTTTTCAAAAATGTATATTTTTTTATTTTTTGACATTTTTTGCAAACATTTTTACTATATACATATCTGGATTTTGCAACAAAAAAAAAGTGAATTTTTTTTTTTGTTGCAGATTATAAAGAAGAGCAAAGTCTAGAGCTTTTCAATTATATATAATTTGTTATATTTGGACATCAAACATAGGATTTAGAGAGGGGGTCAAATTCACCCCCCCCCCCCCCACCCGCGTATCCTGGTTTTCAAGTACCCCAGCAGGGATAGATAGAGTTAACCCCATTCTGACCTTAATATGATATTTGTCATCTGTTTTAACTCTTTCTTGGTCATTTGTTGAAATGACTATTTCAAGCGTATTCCGATTGCTGCATTTTTTAATATTGAAAAAATATTCCATAAATAACCGCGAAATTGTACAAAATTATTTTAAGAGCATTGCAGTATTCCTGAATGATAAATCAATATAATCAATATCAAGAAAATATATGCTGCAAACATCTCATGTAAATTTGGAACCTAAATTTTATTTTTTTTTAGCGGACAATAACTTGAAGTGGAAATGCTGGGAAACAGAAAAGTAAATATATAATAAAAGACCAGGATTGTAGAGTTAGATCTTCTTTTACTAACTAAGAACTGATTCAGTAATAATGATTCTAGAGTTGGCACTCATTTCTAGTTTTTCACCAGGGAATTAGGAATACAGGAATATTTACATATACACAGTTCACTGTACAGTACAGCATAGAGTACATTTTAACATTGTTACTATTCAAAAATCATGGACTTAGTACTAGCAATTAGATGTTCTGACCGCGCGCGTCCCTGGTACTAAAACATTTAAGTCCATGGTTTACATGGTACTCTATTCTTAAGGGTTTGTATTACTTACAGCCCTTCCAAATATATGAGATATAAAAACCTTAGAAAATTTAACTAAATTCAGTGCTCAGGATCCGGATCCGTCGGATCCGCCAATTTTTGGCTTGAAAAATATGCGGATCCACGGATCCGGATCCAAATGGCAAAATATCAACCAAAAACTGCAAACAAAAATCTTTTACTCCCAAAACCCAAATCTGAACAAAGAGTGATTATCAAAAATTTCCTCATGTCTGAAAGAATGGTTCATGAAGTTTCAGCATGAAAAACCGAAAAAAGAAGAAAAATATTTTAAAAAATATTATATTGTTAAAAAACATTAAATCTTAAAGATATGTTCATGACCTGGATCCGGATCTGCATCAAAATAAAATGAATCGTAAGCTATGATACATATATTTATATACCTTGCTTGTTTGTCTGTTTGTATCCAATATTCGTCAAAATGACTGAACTAATCGGGCCCAAATTTTGTGAAGGACCTCACATGACCATAGGAAAATTTTATGGATGCTCAAAATTACAAATTGTCCAAAAGTATTTGATTTTTGTGAAACTTTGAAAATGCGCCAAAAAATATTATTTAATCCTCCACCTTTTTTTGTTATTGTTTTATACTGTACAAAGAGAAGATGCTCATAGATATGAGAAGCACAATTAAGATATATTTTTGTTATTGTTTTATACTGTACAAAGAAGATGCTCATAGATATGAGAAGCACAATTAAGATATATTTTTGTTATTGTTTTATACTGTACAAAGAGAAGATGCTCATAGATATGAGAAGCACAATTAAGATATATTTTTGCTGATGACGTCATTATCTTTAAATTCACATAGAATTAAAATATTCTTGATCTTGTGATTTTAAAGAGATTGAAATCGGAGAAGGAAGCAAGACAGATGATATTTGTAAGATGACAAACTTGATAATAGTATACTTAAACTCTACTTTTCTAACCAGCTTTAGACTGAAGAAAACTTGAGTTCGCGTCTAATGTTTAAAATCTATTGATGTGGCCACTTTGGATATCAAACTGTCTCGTGAGCTTGGTCAATGCATATGGTTGAATAATTACATTTTTAAAACGTGTGTATTTTTTTCGAATCTCGTAATTTTTCATCTCTACTGTACTTTGACGTTCAGACGAAGAAATAAAAGTGCTTAGGTATTAAATTTACTAACAGGATAACGATTAAATATATTTAAAAAACAAGTGTTCGGTTAAAGCAAGGACAAGTTCAGCTGCTTATATCAATAACATTTAGACTAAAAGGAAACATTCCACTCTTTAAAAATGAAATAAAATTACAAATTAATTTAATTTCGTTAAGATTCAGATATTTGTGAATTGATGAGGATTAATATTAAATTGAAGAATTTTCGTCTTGATCTGAAATTTGTTAATCACCCCCTAAATCAAATAAAATAATGTAAAATTAATGCTAATTTTCTCTTTCTTATTTGCTTTTCTTAGTAGTGTAGTGCAAGCTTATCTTATCATATTCAATATTTTTATTGCATCAGATGTTTTTTTAAGTAATGGAATCGTTGTCAAAATTAATTCTCCAATGTAAGAATTTTTTGCCTCATAAGATCAACGCCTGAGATATAAATGGCGTAGATTAAAGTTGGCATAAAAAAATAGATTTTCATTTAGTATTAGATAAAGGTAAAATAGAATATTCAAAACTATTTTAATACAATTTCTTTAGATATAACGTTACATAGAACTTATCTCACTGTTAATGATTTTTAACTTTACACTCGTAAGATGAGCTATTGACTGAACCTGAACACACAAGGATCAAGTATCAAGTGTACGCAAACTATTAGTAATATATTTATAAATATATACGCAGTTTAATCTAGCTCTTCTGTACTGTGAAGGCTGGGTGCAACTATTAATAGTGTAATTCGAGAATAGACAGGAATTCGGAATTCGTCAGTCAGTCAGTCAGTCAGTCAGTCAGTCAGTCAGTCAGTCAGTCAGTCAGTCAGTCAGTCAGTCAGTCAGTCAGTCAGTCAGTCAGTCAGTCAGTCAGTCAGTCAATAATGACAAAAAATATTAAGTTCTTTAATTTTTAACCTTGTCCTGGATTATTAATATTCATATATGAAAAAAAACACCTGTGAAAAATTAAAGAAAAGTGAGAAAAAAATCATTTTAAAAAGTACTTGGATTGAAAAAATTTCAATTAAACCTTCAACCCTAGTAATATTGAAGTGGTTAATTTGAAAACATCATTAATCCAGGGGATTACTTGTAACGAAATCGTTGACAAAAAGCAATAACATTATTTTACGGCGTTAACCAATAAAATGGATTGACAATACACACGGTTCAGCCGTTTCATCATTTATTGGATCAAGCAAACAAAAAGGCATGAATGAATAAAATAATAAAAAAAAATCCTAATGTCTTTTGTAGCCAACCTAGACTTTAGCATTGTTCTTTGTAACTGCTAAAAAATTTTAAATTTTAAAACTTTTTTCATCACGAAAAAAAATATCCATTTATCAATTGGGCCCAATTCGCCCAATAGGCAAACATTGCAAGTACTGTAAACGCAGATGAAGAAAAACTCATTCTACCAATTAAAGATCATTGCTGTAATTTACTGTATCTGGTTATTATTTCAATAACTACATTTTATTTGAGGCATTTATCGTAACTTTTCTGAGCCACCTTTTCTTTCTTGTTCCACACACCTTTCTAACTAAAGAGTTTTTAATTATTTTCCCTGCCAGCGGAGGGTTTTCATTAAAGGTTCTACAAATTAGAAGTAAGCATGTGTATTGTGTATTCTTCAGACTAAGAAATAGAAATACTCAGTTTAAAAATAGTGTTTTAAACTTTTTAAATGTGAAGTTAAAACCCTTTGTTTTGTACAAACTTGACTTAAGCTATAGTTGATCATTTTCTAAGTTCTCATTGGTCGTATCCCGTAATTTTATCTGACAAGTGATTGAGAGTGAACTATATTTGCTTGCTTCCTTTATAAAACCGGTTACCATAATTTACTAAGATTTACAACATTTCTTCCTTGCTAGGAGACTTCTACTAGAAGAGACAAAAAAGTGAGATATCTCAAGGGCGCTCTACTAGAAATTCGTTTTATCTTGATTCTAGTCCCATGCTGCACAACAGGTCTTCGTCGAAATTCAGATTTTTCTCTCCCCCCCAAACAAACAAAAAAAAATTCAGCGGTAATAAGTATAACTGATTCAAAATTTAAATACAATGAATTTATGTAAAACTGATGCACCCGGAACGATTTTTGGATGGGGGGGGGGGGTCCAAAAATCGTATACTAGGAAATTACCATATTTTAAATTTGGGCATCAAATTAGGTGCAATGTGAAAACTATTTTTTACTTTATTTATTCTTCAGGGACGGTGTACCCTACTATTCCTAAAATTGTGTCCACGAATATATTCTATTAAATTATGGTTAACAAATCCCACCATAAAATCGTATACTATAACCAAACGGACCAAAATATGCTACACTATATTATAAATTTTAAATTCTAAATGTTTTTAATAATGTGACCCAAATAAGATGAGTCACAATATGTCGGAGCATGACCATTGTACTTTGGCATCCGGTTGGTTTAAAGAGATCTATTCAACTAAATTAATCACAATAATTTTTCTATAATAATTTTAATCGTTTAACACTTCCTTTCTCACTTTAAAAGTCACCTTCAGCACTTCATTTGCATTATTGCGTAATTCCCAGTTCCCTGAGAGAATTCTGCCAACAAATTTAGAACTGTCACAAAGCACCGCGGCATACACACATACACACATCTCTCTCTCTTTTCCATGAAATTGGGCCCTGAAAGATCAAAATGAAACAAAAAAATATTTCGTTGTGAAAAAATACTATTTTCACTTTCAGAGCAGATTATTAGGTTTTTTAATTTTTATTTTTTTATTTTTTTCAGGGAACATTTACATGTCGTTGACTTTGGGCAATTATTAGTCCGATTCGTTAAACATTTTCTAACTATGAATTTGGCTGTGACTTCCTTGCATGTCTACTGTCTAGCCTGGGAAATCGCAGCAAATCACAGCTAGAAAATGGTTAACGAATCGGATAATTGTAGCGGCCAATATTTGTTACTCACGAATGTCGCAATGAATTATAAGAAAAGAGAGATTTATAGTTATTAGTATAATAAAAAAGTTCTGAGTTAGGCGTTAGGGTAAGACACTTTCTGCGTCACCGCGCGCTACGGCTAGGAAAGGCTAGATCGAACCGAGCGCCGCGGCTAGGAAAGGCTAGGGGACCGGACGCTGCGGCCACAAGTCCATCTAGCAACTGTAAAACCATGTGCTAGTAGGTCGGATGTGCAGCATAGCACAGATGGCCTAGGTCAGAAGTGGAGTATAGCGGATTTGCGTAGATAGAAAGATACACCATCCGACATACAGTTCATCGGACCAAAAACAGCTAGAAGCTGCTGAAAAATCACGTGCGGGTAGGTCCGAAGTATCGTAGGACGATCTGGACGAATGTAACGTTGGACGGATGCAAAAAGCCGCGTCTAATTCTCAAACTTTGAAACAGCTGATCAGCCCTCTTTAAACTATTGCCGAACAACAAATTGGAAATAGAAAACAATTGTATGATTTATTTTTCAAATTCATTTGAGAGAGCATTAATTACCTTCAATTTAATAATTGCAAATTTACATAGCCTTTCGATATTCGATCCGGCATTTTCCTCTTATCAAGTCCCACATGGTCAAAATCGTCATTTAATTTTCGTAAAAAATTTATGTTTTTTGGGCTTTACGTCGCCGAAAATTATCGGATTGCATCGCCCACCCTCCTAAATAGTTCTTGAAACAATCCAATTCCTCTTAGTCAACTAGATATCCTACTTCACAGGTGGGTGCGTAGAGGAACCCCATCAAGAACACCACAGTGGAGAAGAAAGCCATAGAAAATCAACATATCAAGAACTTCATCATAATTTTTTTTTTACTTAAATCATGGATGTTTTTTGTCTAGGTTTGCTTACCTTACCTTATCCTTTTTTCGACCTAGAGCCTAAATTTTTCTGTTTTTGTCCAGCTACTTACCATATCCTTTGAATACAGGGCCGGCATTTTGAGATTTCAAGTTCGTATATCGTCAAAATCGACGAATTTGACGTTGTTAGTTTTCATTTTTTGACTTTGTTGCTTAATTTTTCCAGTTTTGTTTAGCTCATTACCTTAACCTTAGACAACCCTGCCGGCATTTTGAAAATTCAATTTAGTCCATCGTCAAAATCGACAAATAAATCTTAATTTTCAACAAAAATAAATTAAGCCTCGAAGTCGAAAAATGAAGACTGACATATGACGATTGACGAACTTGAACTAAAAAAATGCCTACACGATTTCAAAGGATAAGGTAAGAAGCTAGACTAAAACAGAAGTCTCTAAGTCGAAAAATAAGTTTACAAAGGATAAAAAAATTCAGGATATAAGTAAAAACATAGATGGTGCATGAATTTCTTGATATTTTGATTTTCGGTGGCTCTCTTCTCCACTGCGGTGTTCTTGATGGGGTTCCTCTGCGCGTCCACATCCACATAGTGAATAAGGATATCTCTGAAAAGCATTTTTTATAAGGATTAGTAATTCTTGATTGAAATTGTCTGAGAGGAAGTGAATTTTTCTAGATGACCGAAAATAAAGGTGCTCAAAATCGTTCGACCAGAAAAGATCATACCAGGAAGATTACTGAGCATCCAGAAGAACTTTCAAGGAAGAGTCGCAAGATTTTAAGGCATATTTCGCATACGGCAAACTAACACTGCCACCAATAATGTTTTCCAATCAAAATATAAAACCTTTCACTTATTCATGAATGAATTGGTGTGAACCAATTGGTATATCCCAATTTTATAATGTATATGGAAGTCATAATGGAGGTTGTTGACCTCCGATCCCAAATTGTGTCCTTGATTCGTATGGATGATTACATTAAGATGCTGCATGCAAAATTTCAGCCTTCTATCACAATGTTTAAGACCAAATCCAGCCTGTACAAAATTTGGTGTCACAAAGTTAATTTTGATCCAATTTTTTCAGCTATGGCTGCCGAAAACGCAACTGGCCTTTTGCGACCTTTTTATCACCATCCCCTATTAATTGCGGTTCTAAAATTTAAATCAAAACCAAAACCAAAATCTATTTAGTTTTGAGAAAATGGGGAAATCGAGTGTTTTTTTAGCCTAAACATGTCAATGTGTCAACTTTGTACATGGATCTCATATGTAACACATGGATATAATTGGTCGTGTGGCCGCAGTGCCCGGCCCCCTGGCCTGTCCTAGCCGCGGCGCTCAGCTTGTTTCCCATTGAATGTCCTAGTCGCAACGCTCGATATAGAAGTCTTCTTTACTTAGCCTAACGCTTAAATAAAATTTATAGGGTTCTCTAGAACAGACCTCAATAATTGTCCAAATTGAAAATAAAGTTCATGGTTCCTTTCCAATGTATTGGAAAGTTCTCAACAGCTTATCATTTTATTTTTGCTTTAAACTTTTCTAAACTTTCTGAAACTTCTAAACTTAATCCATAATTTCTAGAAAAAATGTCGGAAAATGAAATGATGAAATGTGAAATAAAAGCGGAAATAAAACTGGAAGCCCCAGAAGACGAAACTGATGAATATTCTAGGCCGACGATGGATTTAATGTTTATTAAACAAGAAGATGTAAATTTCAATATAGACCCAGACTTGAAATTTGACCCTCACATGAAAATGAACCCTCATCTGAAAATGGACGCTGATCTAAAAATGGACCCCAACCTGATAAAAGAGGAAACGATAGTTTATCCTATTTATCATAAATCAGAGATTGAGGACGCCTATACAGTCTTTATAAAGGAGGAGGAGAAAGAAGAGAACGAAATTAAAGGTTACAACTCTAAGGGTAAAACTGGGACACTTTTTTGATGAAAATGCTCAAATCCATCTTGCACATACCATAGAAACAAAAAATTTAAGTCTTAATGAACAAAAAGGACTTTAATCAGCGGTTCGAGGCGCATCTTTTGAAAATTGAAAAATCTAACTTCCTAATGATTTTTTTAATTCCTTAATTACTGAATTCATAATTTAGATTTGTTCAATTTTTATTTTTCATTAAATTATTTTTTTGTTGTGAACTAAATAATTTTTTTGTGTTGCAGCAAAAATGAGTCGTCAGTTTCGATTGAATAGTTTCACCCTTAACTTCTTAACTAAACTTGTAAATAAATAGATTTCGAATTGGGGAAGGGGGGGGGAGTCGATAAAATAGTTTCACCCTTAAATTCTTAACTAAACTTGTAAACGTGTAAATTGATAGATTTCAAATTGGGGAGGGGGGGTGGGGGGTCGATAATGATTTTTGATGATCTTGGGGAAAATGTAAAATTGGATATCAATCATAGGGCGAGATTTTTAAAATGTTTGAAATTTTATTTGTTAATCATCTTTCAAAACTTTTTCACTGTTAAAGGGGAAAAGGCTTGTAGAATAAAACAATATTAGAATATAATTAAATACTAGTGAAAATAAAACTTTTTTACATAATACATATTGATTTATTAAATTATGAGAAATATTTGAATTTAAAGTCAGAACATGGGTGTGATTTTTGGAGAAAAAAACTTTACTTGAAAAAAAATTTTAATTTAAATAATTTAAATATTTTTCATTTTCAATTTCTCAAAAAAAAACTGTCTTAGCATTGTCGATGAATATATGTTTGTTTTTCCTGATTAAGAATTCAAATGCTTAATGTTTTTCTTCTTGTTTAGGTAGTATTCAGGATCCTCTGAAATCAAAACTGATTCATCATTGTGATCATTGTCCATATGTTGCTGCCAGATCAGGAACTTTAAAGAGACACACGGACAGCAAGCATAAAGGGATTAGGTATCCCTGTGATCAATGTGAGTATACCGCCTCTCAAACAGGACTTCTGAAAATACACATAGCATCAAAACATGCAGGGATACGATATAATTGTGATCGATGCGAATATTCAGCAACGCGGCGGGGGGATTTGAAGAAACATTGTGAAACCAAGCATGATGGAATACGGTATCCTTGTGACACCTGTAACTATATTGCGACTCAGCCTAAATATCTAAAAAGACATAAGGAGATAAAACATGAAGGAATAAGATATCCCTGTTACCAATGTGAATACGCCGCAACTCAGATGGGAGACTTGAAGAAGCACATAGAGGTTAAACACGAGGGAATTCGTTACAATTGTGATTTATGTGAATACTCTGCAACGCGTCCAGGACAAGTTAGAAAACACAAAGAGAGCCAACATAAATTAACTTATAATTCATTTCATTTTCCTCCTTTAGAAATTACACAACTTATTTATTCAACACCGGAAGCCAGTATCATCAATGAAAACATGTAAAATTTGTATAATTATTAGTTTGATCTCTAATGTCCATGGTCAGTGATTTAAATTTTCCTAATTCCCCCCCACCACTTCTTCTAAATTTCCAATTATAGAGCTAAAGTATATTTATTTTGTGAAATTTTATTTAATTCTCGTGATATTTGTTTTTACAATTTTAGAATTTAAATGTTTAAGTTAAATCTCGAAAACCTCCCATATACGGACTGGATCCACAGTTTTATTTTTTTTAATTATAAAAATGTGGAGTGTGATAGTTGTCATATTATTTCTTGTCTTCCAAACCAGTAACCAGTAATATTAAAGATTATTGATACATCTGTCTGTAATGCAATAGCCCCCCAGCTCCTAGAGATTGTAAAATCAAAAAATCTTCCACAAAATGGAGAATCGAATATTTTAATGTAAAAAGGCTCGAATTTTTATTTTATTCTTAACATACTCAACAAACCTTATTTCAGATATCACAATAATTATTAATACCCCCCCCCCCCCCCCCACATACAACATACAAGCCTCTCTAAATTTTTTATCACAGACAAAACAATAATATAAATTTTTTACCGAATGTATATAATTCTCTTAGTTATTATGTTAATTTCTTAGTTATATAGTGTTCCAATAAACCGGATAAATAACTGAACAATGACACCTATACTTCCTTTATGGTTGATATGTCAGATTTTTAGAAATCTCCGTAATTAAACCAATGTTTTTTTCTCACAAAAATAAACATATCCAAGACGATTTATAGGTAGTTATTTCCAGGTTTTTCCAAGACGATTAGACTGTTATTCCCAGGTTTTCGGTACACTGCGAAAAACACTTCAACAAAAAATATTCTCTAACTGAGCGATTACGAAACATGGGATATGAATTAATCTTAATCTAGGAGTTTCAACTATTTCCGGATCAATTTGGTTAAAAACATTAAGAGCGGAACTTAAGGATGTCACAAAAAACCTGTATAAATATCTAAATGATTTGTTTGGAATCATATTGTATTTTTATGATCCGAGTCGAATATTGAAACTTTCTGAATTTTTATGGACGCCACATTCTTCGGTATGAGTCATTTTTAACAATTTTCTCTTTACGGACGCAACAGATAGAAAGTAAGATTATTTTTCGCCGTAAGCATATACCCCCTTTAATTTTTCGCGAACACTCTTTAATTAATCAAAGAGAATCTTTTAATTTATCGCTATAGTTAATTGATTAATTGATAGATTGGTTGATATAATTGACGTTTAATATCTATTTACAATAAAAATTATCCCGGAACCATTAAAAAGTCTTCCAACTAAATTTATTTAGAATAGTATATAGAAGGGCAATCTTCCAATTATTTTTTAGTATAGTCACTTCAGTCTTATAAATGGTAGGTGTAAACTGTAAAGTTTTTTATTTGATTTGATACAATTATGGAAAATTTTTCTTAAATATCTTGTCCAATAAAATAGCGTTCAGCATGGAAGGCAAATAGTTTTACTAGACTCTTATAAAATCACTTATTTTGTGAAATGGGTCTGTTCACACTGCACAATTGCTGCGTTTCAAGGTTATTGAACTGTTTTAAAATGAAACTTGATTCTCAAAGTCGTCCTAATATTCCAGAGTTTTTTTGGTTATTATTATATATATATATTGCATGGTGCATATATATGTTTATATATATATAACTATAAATTAATAATCAGAACAGCTTCTCAGTACTCATATTTATTAATTCAAATTGTTTCAGATCTCTCGATCCTCATCAGTCATAAACATGGTTAACGTTTATTAATTTAACATATTTTAGTTTACAACTTGTATTTTTCTCATTTTGTGATCCCCTCTTGAGGATAGAAGTAAGAAATGGATGGAAATACATATATATAAAATAAAGTGTTTATCCACCACATTGTTTTCAGAGAATTACAGAAAGAATTTAATTTGGTTTATTTGACAAACCGTCGTTGCCGTAGATATTAATACAATTTTGATTTCTAGAAACCTTTTAAACAGAGGAGACGCATCAAAATGTAAAAAATAGATACGTTTTCATTTAAAAGCTTCCTTATGTTTCTAAACTTCAAATTTGAAAAATGCTTGTAAGGGATCATGCACTAATAATAAAAAGTTTCCTTAATTGTATTAACATAATCCCCGACCACTGGAAGTATTTTGATTCCACATTTTTTGTGAATTGATCAACTTTTTATTAGTTACGTATTTTAACCAAAGGTTTTCGTCAATACCAACAAATATATATATTTCTTGGTCAATACATATCTATTGATGTTTTTAAACACAGATTTTTTACAAAATAACAAAGTAGGATTACAATATTTACAAAATAACAAAGTAGGATTACAATATTTTCAAAATCATTCTTTCAAATCTATGCGCATTGTGTTTATAGGATCTATTTGATCCGCAAAATTTTTAGTTCCTGGATTCGGACACATCAAAAAACTGCTGATAAGTTATTTTCTTAAGTCGTGCTTGGGGACAACTCCCCCTAAAGTTTGAACCATTTCAACACAATGTTAGAAATTTTAAAGCAATGTTATGACATTTTCAGATATTTATTAACGTATTTTGATTGGAAAACCACATTACAAATTATCTATATGTCTCGAGTAAATATCAATTGTTGGACGATTTGAAGGGAAGACGACATTCAAGATGAAATAACTGTTTTTGCCTTTACCCCTTAATAATACAGTTAAGAACTAAATGCGTATTTAATATACAGAGCGTCCCTTATCATATTAGATTATCTCCAAGTTTTAACGCCAAAATGAACCCATAATAATCGAAAAACCTTGCATTTTCCACAAGAAAATTCTTACAATTAGCCTTATTCAATTTTTCAAAACAGTTAATTCTTCTTAAATTTTCTGATTAGTCCCGAAATCGTAATTTAGACCGATGGACGATCTAATATGATGTGGGTATGTCAACTAATAATTTGCAATGTTTTAACATAGCTTTTTATGTCTAACTCGGAATGATTCAAGGGAAGTGTTTCAATGCAGGGAGTTGACCGAGGGGAGGAAGGTCAGCCACAACAATTTCTAGTCCGAGCCACATTCTCCTCATTATCTATTTTGCTATTCATTTTATATCGCAAAGGTTTGCCATTACGGAGGCAAAAGAGATTTAAGTTTTACCTGAATAAAGTTTGACATCATTCTCATGGCTTCAAAGATTCCAACATGATGTAATCATTGCAATACTTCAGTGTATCCATATTTTATGCCCCATCGTGGCCAGATTTTCATAAAATAGTTTTATCTTCAAGGATTAGAAACTTTAAAACACATAAAAATCGAAGGACGCGGATTTCGAGGTGGCTCGGACGAGAAAATGAGGAGAATGTGGCTCGGAAGAGAAATGGTTGTGGCTGGTCTTCCTCCCCTCGTTGAACCCATGCACTACACCTATAATAACCAGGGAGCAAGGAATATTCCTTGCTCCCTGATAATAACTAATCAGCTTTCAATGTATAAATCAAGTTTTTGTCAAGAATAAAGTGCGTTGACTAAAGACAATGTGTTTGCAACTTTTTTGTGAAAGACGTGAATCTGGATCCAGCTTTTGAGCCTTATCTATTTTTACAGAATAATTCCAGGATCCTAAATTTAAATGAAATGGAAACTAAGCCCTGCGCATGCAGTTATTAGATTTCTCTATAATAATTATGATGTATTTTGTGTCGAGTCCCATAGTAATTAGGAGAGAGCATTTCATTACAAGATTTAGAGCTGTACAAGCCAGCATTTCATTCCGAGATTTAAAGATGCCAGCCAGCATTTCATGCATTTCACTCCAAGAAGTTGTAAGCCGGCAATTCATTCCGAGATTTAGAGCTGCCAGCCAGCATTTCATTTCTAGAAGTTGTAAGCCGGCAATTCATTCCGAGATTTAAAGCTGCATATCCAGCATTTCTTCCGAGATTTAGAGATGCCAGCCAGCATTTCATTCTAAAATTTAGAGTTGCCAGCCAGCATTTCATTCTAAAATTTAGAGTTGCAAGCCGGCATTTAATTCAGATATTTAAAGCTCCCAGCCAGCATTTTATTCCAAGATCTAGAGCTGAAAGTTGGAATTTCATTCAGAGATTTAGAGCTGGAAGCCGACATTTCATTCCAAATTTAGAGCTGCAAGGTACCATTTTATTCCGAGATTTAAAGCTGTAAGCAGCATTTCATTCCGAGATTGAGAGCTGCAACTTGTAAGCCAGCATTTTATTCAGAATTTAGAACTTGCAACGATTGTCTATCGGGAAGAAAACATTTTCCTCATGATCTTCTTCCTCCTCATCCTCATCTTCCTCATCCTCTTCTTCTTCTTCTTGTTCAGTTTCACTCTTCATATTCTCTCCCATACTTGTCCTGCAACAATAGTGAAATTAGAATCAATAGAAATAATTGCTGATTAAACTTAAATTGAATTCACATAAATTTCAATAGAAAGAGATCATTCATTTAGCGTTCAGTCCAGTTTGGTTTTATACAGTCTTTGTACTGTACTACTTGCCCTGCAGACTGAAGTTGAAATTCGGCCCGGTACATGAAATGAACTGGAATGTACCGTGAGTTGAACTGACGTTTATTTGAACTGCATTTTCTGGACAAAAAAATTTCTATTAGCCTTGTTAAATTTTTCAAAATAATTCATTTTTCTTAAATTTTCTGATTTGTCCCCCAAACGGGTCTAATTTGATAAGGGACACCTTGTTTAATGATCAAGGGGACTTTTGCTCATTTAAACTTATTTTCAAGTGGTAACATTTTTTAAATTAGTTCATTTAAACTAGGGTTTCCATTCGCAAAACTTTTGTCGCAATTTTTGCGGAACAAAACGCAAAATTTTTCTTTCTTTGCGCATCAGTTTTGTGCGAAAAAACAACAATTTGCGCAATCATTCGCAAAAGTCATTTCGCGCAAAATTGCCCTATTCCGCTTTTGCGAAACTCAAGTTTTGCGCAATTCCGCAATTTCGTAAATATCAAACGGTTGGTGTCGATGTGTGTTTCTTAGAATTTAATTCTGGAAAAATCTTGTTTTGGAATGTTTTCCTATTGGTCACTTTTACATAATTGACCAATGATAGTTATGAAGAGTTCAAATCTCACAATTTTCTCGACAATTTTAGTTTTGGACATGCATATTTCCTAAAACTGGATTCTTCAGGCATTGGTTACTTTCTTGCATTATTTTATATGAGATTAAAAAGATTTCAGAAATTTGATTAAAAAAATTTAAGAATATAATTCTTATTTTATTAGGCAAAGCTTTTAAGGGTCACTTGAAATTATTTAATAGGATTAAAATATTGCCAAGTTTCACACTCTCTAATTTCTATTTTATTAATTTTGGTCCCTTAATTTAAACTTTTTGTAACTGGAAGTAACCAATTGAGTGTAGTATAATCGTTATCATACTCGTATGTTAATATTTTTTTTTGTATATGGAATAAATCTTCAGTTGTTTAATTCTAAGCTTAGAATATCAATTTTTGACAATGTGCCTAAAAAGTTACATTTTGCGTAAAACTTGCGGTTTTGCGCAAATTGCGCAAAAAAAATTGCGCAAAACTAAAATTTCGTTTCATGCGCAACTTTCGCAAAAAATATTTCCGGTTTTGCACAAATTGCCGAAAAAAAATAGCGCAAAACTCATTGCGTTTACATGCGCAAAAATAGCGCAAAAGTTCGCAAAAAAAAATTTGCCCGAAAATAGTGCAAATTTTGCGCAAAAGATTTAGCCATTTTGTGGAAACCCTAATCCTATATGTTTCAAATCAATCATTAGAACCCAGAAGTGTTGAAAGATAATGTTCTTAAATTGATAAAAGCTATGAACTGTGTAATCTAATGCACGCAAGTCTAATTCATAAATGGCTTTTTTTCCAAAAGTGTAGTCATTTTATCCTAGAATATTCTGTAGTGTAAATTGTTCAACCAATCAAACCTGTTATTGTTCAATATTTAACATGCTTCCTGTTAATGGTCTTGATAAGGACAATGTCACACTCACAGTTCTTGTTTAATAATGGTGTTTTTAATGTTAAATAAAATACTTCTTCTTTTCTTTGCAAATTTCATTAGCTGCAGTACTGGAACCATTGTACTCAATACGAAAAGAAATGCAAATGGAGATTGTATAGAGAGTGTTCAAGAATGGGATAACACAGATCTCAACTCAATTGAAATCCAATTTAAAATAAATGGGTGGAATTCACCTGATTTAGAACAAGTTGATGTTAACTTCTTCTTGGAAGTTCATAATGGGCAGAATATAACTATTAACTGGATTCAAAGAGTTAAAAATCAAGAAAAAATTAACTTTTCCTCTCAGCTTGGTAGATTAGAATTATGCAATTCAAATGGAGAAAATTTCAAAGTGAATATCTCTCTAGGTATTCAAAACTTTAATTAATAGTTTATTTCTGCGTTTAATGAAATAAATGATATACTGCCCATATGAAGAATTTCTTCTCAAAAATGAAAATGATATAATATCAAATTTAAAAGATAGGCTTTTAGGGCGCTTCGCGCCCATCTTCTATTTCAACTTTTATTGTGGCTTTATTTGTGAGCATCTTCTCTTTGTACAGTATGAAACAAACGCAAAAAAAAGTTTGCAGATTTTATAATATTTTTTTTGCGCATTTTCAAAATTTTGCAAAAATTAAAAACTTTTAAACACAAATTTTTAAAATGTTGATCATTGATAAACCTTCCCTGGGGTCATGTAAGGTCCCACAAAACACGCCCAATTGGTTCAGCTTTTTTGACGTTGATTGGATACAAACAAACAGACAAGCTAAATTTATAGATTTAAAAGATTATGTAATATAAATGAGATTATTATGATATTTCAGAGGTTTTCGGTTGTACAGAAAAAATTAAGAGACAGGTTACAAACATGGTTGATTGGAACTCAGAAAGAGAATATATAAAAGCTCTGTCCGACTCCAAAACTTCAGCCAATGCATACTTTAGAATAGAAAATGGTAGCATAATAGTGGACAACTGGGGAGCTTTAAGCAATCTTAGTGCTTGCTCTGAAATTTCATACATAAGACTTCAGAATGAACAAAACTACTACTTATCAGAAAAAGTGTTTAAAACTAGTTTTCCGATATTCAGCAATTTAACAGAAATAGTTTTAACTAAAAATGACTGCTCTGAGAGAAATTATTATTTAGAAATCCAGTACAAGGACTTTTACAAAAACAATAAGTTACAAAAAGTTCTCTTTGGTCATTTGCAAACAAATTTTCATGCTGCTGCAATATTTTTCAAGAACTTAACATCCATGGATATAACAACAAATAATACTGGAATATATATCTTAAGGAAAATACAATGGCCCAGGATGGGCTGCAACCCTTCTTTACAAATATTCAGTTTAAAAGATTCTTATTATCATCGGTTAACTTCAACATTTCAACGAACTCAGGATTTTCCTTTTTTTCCGTTTGACACACAGACTGGCCGTTGTTACATATCAGCAGGTAAACCTACTATCAATTATCTTTTAACAGCAGTCTTGGTGTCTTTTTAACATTAGATAGCTTGAGGATCTTAATTACTTGAAGCCCAAATACTTGCCTGAAGTAATCTGAAGAAAGTACTGCCACAGAATTTCTTCTGGAGAGTTTTTACTAAATTTAAAAATCAATTTCTTTTTTCAGAACACAGATACTCAGTAGGGTGTCAAAAAATAATTCATTTAAAAATTAATCCATTTTTCCCAATTTGATGTGGTCTCTGGATTTAGAAAATAGCCAAACACATTTTTAAAACTATTTCAATGTTAAAAGTGTTCTGTGTACTGTGTAATTGACTGAAATTTAACTGTCAAAAAAGGCATTTTGACTTTCATGGACATCAATCTTTGAATGCATAGAATTTCATCACACTTTTGATATACAAATTATCAATATGAAAGAAGTAAAGTGAAATGGTGTCTTGTTTTAGGTTATCCAATTACTGTGAGGCTAAACGATGGCAGAGGTTAGTCAAAAAATGGATTAAGTAATCCTAGTTCTGGGATGTGGTGGTCTGCCTTCTTGGCCTTACAATGTTACAGAGATAAATCAAGGAATGACATAGAGCAGGAGTCACCCCCTTCCACCTAATAATATGATTTAATACATTTATAGCTGACTAGTACCTGTAATATTTACAGCATTGGTTACTCATACTAAACTCCCCCCACCCCCTTGTCTCGCCCCTTTTTCTCATTGTTTTCTGATTCAAAGCAGAATATAGAACCTGAAGATTGGACAGTGCACCCCAGATACTTCTAGAATACAGACGCAGAGTTTAATCTCCCGTTTGTATAGGAAGGCTGGGGGACTTGCACAACAGATGGTTAACAGACAGCTAACAGATAAATATATCTTTATCATGCCTACCAGGGAATTAAGGAGGACACTGGCCTCCTTCCACCTCAATATACAGGAGTCTACACCTGCGGAGTCCTCCACATCACTGAGTATATCAGAGGACACTCTTTACTCTGAGGCTGGTTTAGGAGAGACAAACATAAGAGTTCTCCAAACTCGTTTGTAGACCTCAACAAGAGATTCATCTCTATAGCTTCTAGAACTGGACTAATTGCTCTCGTAGCAGCCCATCTGAACAACCCACTGGGATATCTTGGAAACAGAGAAGAACTAGGATACCCAATAAATCAGATGCTGCCTCATCCTTATATTAGAGATGGGGAGCTCCGGTAATGAACAGCTAACATAGCAGAGAATTTAGAATCAGCTCCAGTAATTAAAAGCTAACATAGCAGAGAATGTAGGAACAGCTCTGGTGATGAACAGCTAAAATAGCAGAGACTCTA